>NC_091467.1:76996628-77121628 GCF_027789765.1 Dendropsophus ebraccatus | reverse complement strand
TATACTATCCTCACACACATCCCGGGCCCTATACTATCCTCACACACATCCCGGGCCCTATACTATCCTCACACACATCCCGGCCCCTATACTGTTGGGACTCTGTTATCACTTACACCACATCAGCACCTCACACCAGTTCTTCCAATGTCTGCTGCCCGTGTGTCCTCTGCGGCTTATGAGGGTCTCTGCCTCCTCTGGATCGGGGCAGGAGGGTATACACTCAGCCACATGGCCTCTTCTCTTCTGTATGAGACTGGTGAGATGTTGGTGACACCATTATAATATCCCGTTATAGGACCCGACTGGTGACCGTGTTGCTGAGTGTCGGTATAATCCAATAGTTCTATGACTACAGGCATGGCGGGCGGAGGGGCTGGGGGTCACAGATGTCTCCTCATACAGGATGGGGTCCGGGTCCTGACTCTTCCTCCTCGCTCTTTGTATTATGGAGGGACGCCGCTTTTAACCTGGATTCTTTGAGGTGTTCGTGAAAAGCGTCGACTCTTCATCAGAGCGGAGCGGCTGACAGGTGCGGAGGTCAATGCTCTAGAAGAGACGGCACAGTGACAGCTCCAGCCTGTGATACTCCGCCTGTCAGCCCAGCAGCTGGCTCCTCTATTATAATCTCACTGGGCGGCCATGTCAGTCTGCCGGCAAAAGAACAAATCCCGACAATCTGCCTGATGGCCAAGCCTCAAAATCAATGTCACGTTATAAAGTGTGTGTCCTGCAGCGACTGCTCCGTTATATTATAGGATGGGAGGTTATATTATATACCGGGATGCTATATTATATGCTGGGATGTTATATTATGTGCTGGAAGGTTATATTATATACCGGGGTGTTATATTATATACCAGGGTGTTATATTATATACCAGGGTGTTATATTATATAGTGGGATGTTATATTATATACCGGGAGGTTATATTATATACCAGGGTGTTATATTATATACCAGGGTGTTATATTATATACCAGGGTGTTATATTATATAGTGGGATGTTATATTATATAGTGGGATGTTATATTATATACCAGGGTGTTATATTATATACCAGGGTGTTATATTATATAACGGGATGCTATATTATATACCAGGGTGTTATATTATATAGTGGGATGTTATATTATATAGTGGGATGTTATATTATATACCGGGAGGTTATATTATATACCAGGGTGTTATATTATATAACGGGATGCTATATTATATGATAGGTTGTTATATTATGTGCTGGAAGGTTATATTATATACCGGGGTGTTATATTATATACCGGTATGCTATATTATATGCTGGGATGCTATATTATATACCGGAATGTTATATTATATAGTGGGATGTTATATTATATAGTGGGATGTTATATTATATACCGGGAGGTTATATTATATACCAGGGTGTTATATTATTTTATTTTTATTTTTTTTTTATAAGCAATTTTTATTGTCATATATCATTACATACAAAACCAATGAAACATCATAGTTACACAATCAATACATACATATTTCCCCCCCCATACCCCTACCTACCCCCCCCCCTCAGGCTCTCTTATTAAATTAATCCATACAACGCTTATAAGCCATCTCGTACTTATTGTACATGGTCACCATCTCCCTCCATGCTTTAACATGTAGTTTCCCCGCAGAGTTCCAATTTCTGACAATCAGCAACCTAAGGACAAACAATCTTTTATTTATAGTTTTCCTCTTAGCTGTATTTGCATTTACTATACGTGTATCGTCACCTAAAATTGCCAACATGGGACAGGGCATAATTTTTAACTCAACTTCTCTCCCAACTTCTTCTAACACCTCCTTCCAAAGTTCCTGCAACGCCTTACAAGACCAGAAGACATGAATCCAATCCCTAACTTCCTCTCCACATCTTGCACATGTCGCCGTTTCCCGCTTACCGATTTTTACTAAGAAATCCGGGGTGTAATACAATCTATAAAGGATATGGAGCTGAACTATCTGATGATTCAGATTACTGGAGACATTCTTTACATTATTCAGGATTCTATCCCATTGTGTCTCTGAGATATTGCCCAGCTCTTGTGTGTGTAGGTGTGTAGGAGGAGCTTCCTGTGTGGTGTAGGAGGAGCTTCCTGTGTGGTGTGTAGGAGGAGCTTCCTGTGTGGTGTGTAGGAGGAGCTTCCTGTGTGGTGTGGAGGAGGAGCTTCCTGTGTGGTGTGTAGGAGGAGCTTCCTATGTGGTGTGGAGGAGGAGCTTTGTGTGTGGTGTGGAGGAGGAGCTTCCTGTGTGGTGTGGAGGAGGAGCTTCCTGTGTGGTGTGTAGGGGGAGCTTCCTGTGTGGTGTGGAGGAGGAGTTTCTGTGTGGTGTGTAGGAGGAGCTTCCAACATGGTGTGTAGGAGGAGCTTCCTGTGTGGTGTGTAGGAGGAGCTTCCTGTGTGGTGTGTAGGAGGAGCTTCCTTTGTGGTGTGTAGGAGGAGCCTTCTTTGTGGTGTGTAGGAGGAGCTTCCTTTGTGGTGTGTAGGAGGAGCTTCCTTTGTGGTGTGTAGGAGGAGCTTCCTGTGTGGTGTGTAGAAGGGGCTTCCTGTGTGGTGTGGAGGAGGAGCTTCCTGTGTGGTGTGTAGGAGGAGCTTCCTGTGTGGTGTGTAGGAGGAGCTTCCTGTGTGGTGTGTAGGAGGAGCTTCCTGTGTGGTGTATGGGAGAAGCTTCCTGTGTGGTGTGTGAGAGGAGCTTCCTGTGTGGTGTGTGGGAGGAGCTTTCTGTGTGGTGTGTAGGAGGAGCTTCCTTTGTGGTGTGTAGGAGGAGCTTCCTTTGTGGTGTGTAGGAGGAGCTTCCTGTGTGGTGTGTAGAAGGGGCTTCCTGTGTGGTGTGGAGGAGGAGCTTCCTTTGTGGTGTGTAGGAGGAGCTTCCTGTGTGGTGTGTAGGAGGAGCTTCCTGTGTGGTGTGTAGGAGGAGCTTCCTGTGTGGTGTGTAGGAGGAGCTTCCTGTGTGGTGTGTGAGAGGAGCTTCCTGTGTGGTGTGTGGGAGGAGCTTTCTGTGTGGTGTGTAGGAGGAGCTTCCTTTGTGGTGTGTAGGAGGAGCTTCCTTTGTGGTGTGTAGGAGGAGCTTCCTGTGTGGTGTGTAGAAGGGGCTTCCTGTGTGGTGTGGAGGAGGAGCTTCCTTTGTGGTGTGGAGGAGGAGCTTCCTATATGCTATAGAGGATTTTCTGTGTTGTGTGAGGAGGAGCTTCCTGTGTGGTGTGGAGGAGCTTCCTGTGTGGTGTGGAGGAGCTTCCTGTGTGATGTGGAGGAGGAGCTTCCTGTGTGATGTGGAGGAGGGGCTTGCTGTGTGGTATGGAGGAGTAGCTTCCTGTGTGGTGTGTGAGAGGAGCTTCCTGTGTGGTGTGTAGGAGGAGCTTCCTGTGTGGTGTGTAGGAGGAGCTTCCTGTGTGGTGTGTGAGAGGAGCTTCCTGTGTGGTGTGTAGGAGGAGCTTCCTGTGTGGTGTGTAGGAGGAGCTTCTGTGTGGTGTGTAGGAGGATCTTCTGTGTGGTGTGTAGGGGGAGCTTCTGTGTGGTGTGTAGGAGGAGCTTCTGTGTGGTGTGTAGGAGGAGCTTCTGTGTGGTGTGGAAAAGGAGCTCCCTGTGTTGCGTCAAAGAGGAGCTTTTTATATGGTATGGAGGTTTTTCTGTGTTTTGTGGGGAGGAGCTGCTTCCTGTGTGGTGTAGAGGATTTCCTGAGTGGTGTGGAGGAGGAGCTTCCTCTGTGGTGTAGAGGATTTCCTGAGTGGTGTGGAGGAGGAGCTTCCTGTGTGGTGTGGAGGAGGAGCTTCCTGTGTGGTGTGGAGGATTTTCTGTGTGGTGTGGAGGAGGAGCTTCCTGTGTGGTATGGAGGGTTTCCTGTGTGGTGTGGAGGAGGGGCTTCCTGTGAGTGGGAGGGGCTTCCTATGTGGTGTGGAGGATTTCCTGAGTGGTATAGAGGAGGAGCTTCCTGTGTGGTATGAAAGATTTTCTGTGTGGTGTGGGGAGGAGCTTGCTGTGTGTGGGAGGAGCTTCCTGTGTGATGTGGGGGAGGAGCTTGCTGTGTGGGGGAGGAGCTTCATGTGTGATGTGGGGGAGGAGCTTGCTGTGTGGTGTGGAGGAGGGGCTTTCTTTGTGGATGAGCTTCCTGTGGGGGGGAGGAGCTTCCTGTCAGTTGCTCCCTGATTTGTGGAGAGTACAGGGGAAGTTCTGGCTGAAGGCTGAAAGTGGGTGCATGGTGTGCTGCTAAACCAGTTTGGCTATGGGCCACACCAGGGAGGGGGTCTCAGTGGCTTCTAGGTCTTCACCCTTTGGGACTCCTGGGGCCAGAGGACACCAGAGCACTCCGCAAATGTGGTCCCAGTGTGAGTAGCAACTGGTTCCCAAGAACCAGAGAGAGGGGAACAGGCCGAGTATATGTGGTCAGTGCAGTACAAGGGATGAGACAGGTAGCGGTGTTGGGGTCAGGGCAGGCAGTTTCAGAGGCAGGTCAGGCAAACCGCGTCAGCAACAGGAGAGGTTGGCAGTATAAACAGGGCTCAGGCAGAAAGCGTAATGTGAAGAACAGGCACGGGTCAGGATACACGGGAACACAGCAGACAGACACTTTGGCTTGGAATGTAAACTCCAACAATGCTCAGGCAGGAGGGGCTGCTGGAGCTGGTTTAAATAGGTGCAGGTGGTAGGTGCAGTATCTGGTGGAGAAAAGCTGCTCCTATAAATCCAGAAGAGTTGGCTGCCTGCGCACCCTAATGGCCACAGGTGTTACTGCAGCAAAAGGTGGAAGAAGACGCCGGAAGACAAGAGCAGCCACAGGAGAAGCATAGAGCACTGCAGAGGAGCGGACAGGACGGCACCGCCGCTGGTGAGTTGCTCATATTTCCAGGTCTCTCTTTATCACTT
Source organism: Dendropsophus ebraccatus (assembly GCF_027789765.1). Taxonomy (NCBI): domain Eukaryota; kingdom Metazoa; phylum Chordata; class Amphibia; order Anura; family Hylidae; genus Dendropsophus; species Dendropsophus ebraccatus. The sequence continues at coordinate 77,116,748 of NC_091467.1, read as the reverse complement.
TGTATAGTAAACCTATTTACTGGGGACAAAAATGCTGTCTGTGTCTGTGTGGCATTGTTTGCCCTCTAAATCCGTGGGCCCAGCCTTTTGTTTTCTTTCAGAAAAATTCGCCCATCTCTTGTAACCATAGGCGGCCATTTTGAAGCAACATGTAATATAAGTATCTGCAAACTCCTCTATCTGCTTTTCTTAAGGCGTATTGTTCATTTAGAAGCATTTTTTTTACATAACTGCTGATAATGAGGAGAACTAGTGTGGAGAAGCCCAGGGCAGAGTGCTTCACTTTTTAGCTGTAAATCATCTCCATCCAGGGGGGAAGAGATCACTGCAAGTGGGGAGTGAAATCAGCTTTCTGACTGTCATTTTTTAAAACAAATAATTATTTGTACATAGTTATGGGGGCGGATATCTTGCCTGAGCTGTTTTTAGTAGCATTTATTGACCTGCTTTACAGCAAGGCTCATGGACATAGACGACAATAGACAGACTCTGTCCACTTGAGATGAATGTGAGACATTACTGAGCGTGCTCTGTGACCCGTGAAAAGGTCATTCCACAGGCAGCTGCTATTGTCTTCTCTATCTACAGGTGTCACATGACGCTGCAATGCTGTACAGATCACTTTACTGCAGCCTCCTCTTATCACCACAGGTTGCTGCGGTTGTCTCCTCTATCTACTGGTGTCACATGACGCTGCAATGCTGGACAGATCACTTTACTGCAGCCTCTTCCTATCACCAGTGACACAACAGGAAGTCTCAGCTCTCTCTAAGATTAAAATAATTTACCAGCTTAGGCTGATACTGTTCTGATTGGATCTAATAGCTCACCCGTCACCAGCTGTGATATGACTCCAGGACTCTAGAATGGGCGACCTGCTGGACATTGGGCTACACCTGTGGTCAAGATTAGATATCTTTTGTTCATCTGTCCATGAGTAAAATTAAAAACTCTGCTGTTATTGGTAACAAATTCTATTTCTATCTTGACTGTAGCTCCTTATCATGTAGGGACTGGACTCGGGGTTCTCTGGTGGAGCAGTCTGTCTCTGACTGTCTGCCTGCTAAAATGGGTGACATTTGAATGGGTGAAGTTTGTATGTCTTCCTGTTCCTTCCTCTGTCTTTCTCTGCCTTCCCATGTCTTCCTGTCCCCTTCATGTGTCTTCCTGTTCCTTCCTCTGTCTTTCTCTGCCTTCCCGTGTCTTCCTGTCCCCTTCATGTGTCTTCCTGTTCCTTCCTCTGTCTTTCTCTGCCTTCCCATGTCTTCCTGTCCCCTTCATGTGTCTTCCTGTTCCTTCCTCTGTCTTTCTCTGCCTTCCCATGTCTTCCTGTCCCCTTCATGTGTCTTCCTGTTCCTTCTTCTGTCTTTCTCTGCCTTCCCGTGTCTTCCTGTCCCCTTCATGTGTCTTCCTGTTCCTTCCTCTGTCTTTCTCTGCCTTCCCGTGTCTTCCTGTCCCCTTCATGTGTCTTCCTGTTCCTTCCTCTGTCTTTCTCTGCCTTCCCATGTCTTCCTGTCCCCTTCATGTGTCTTCCTGTTCCTTCCTCTGTCTTTCTCTGCCTTCCCATGTCTTCCTGTCCCCTTCATGTGTCTTCCTGTTCCTTCCTCTGTCTTTCTCTGCCTTCCCATGTCTTCCTGTCCCCTTCATGTGTCTTCCTGTTCCTTCTTCTGTCTTTCTCTGCCTTCCCGTGTCTTCCTGTCCCCTTCATGTGTCTTCCTGTTTCTTCCTCTGTCTTTCTCTGCCTTCCCGTGTCTTCCTGTCCCCTTCATGTGTCTTCCTGTTCCTTCCTCTGTCTTTCTCTGCCTTCCCGTGTCTTCCTGTCCCCTTCATGTGTCTTCCTGTTCCTTCCTCTGTCTTTCTCTGCCTTCCAGTGTCTTCCTGTTCCCTTCATGTGTCTTCCTGTTCCTTCCTCTGTCTTTCTCTGCCTTCCCATGTCTTCCTGTCCCCTTCATGTGTCTTCCTGTTCCTTCCTCTGTCTTTCTCTGCCTTCCCATGTCTTCCTGTCCCCTTCATGTGTCTTCCTGTTCCTTCCTCTGTCTTTCTCTGCCTTCCCATGTCTTCCTGTCCCCTTCATGTGTCTTCCTGTTCCTTCCTCTGTCTTTCTCTGCCTTCCCATGTCTTCCTGTCCCCTTCATGTGTCTTCCTGTTCCTTCCTCTGTCTTTCTCTGCCTTCCCATGTCTTCCTGTCCCCTTCATGTGTCTTCCTGTTCCTTCTTCTGTCTTTCTCTGCCTTCCCGTGTCTTCCTGTCCCCTTCATGTGTCTTCCTGTTCCTTCCTCTGTCTTTCTCTGCCTTCCCGTGTCTTCCTGTCCCCTTCATGTGTCTTCCTGTTCCTTCCTCTGTCTTTCTCTGCCTTCCCATGTCTTCCTGTCCCCTTCATGTGTCTTCCTGTTCCTTCCTCTGTCTTTCTCTGCCTTCCCATGTCTTCCTGTCCCCTTCATGTGTCTTCCTGTTCCTTCTTCTGTCTTTCTCTGCCTTCCCGTGTCTTCCTGTCCCCTTCATGTGTCTTCCTGTTTCTTCCTCTGTCTTTCTCTGCCTTCCCGTGTCTTCCTGTCCCCTTCATGTGTCTTCCTGTTCCTTCCTCTGTCTTTCTCTGCCTTCCCATGTCTTCCTGTCCCCTTCATGTGTCTTCCTGTTCCTTCCTCTGTCTTTCTCTGCCTTCCCGTGTCTTCCTGTTCCCTTCATGTGTCTTCCTGTTCCTTCCTCTGTCTTTCTCTGCCTTCCCATGTCTTCCTGTCCCCTTCATGTGTCTTCCTGTTCCTTCCTCTGTCTTTCTCTGCCTTCCCATGTCTTCCTGTCCCCTTCATGTGTCTTCCTGTTCCTTCCTCTGTCTTTCTCTGCCTTCCCATGTCTTCCTGTCCCCTTCATGTGTCTTCCTGTTCCTTCCTCTGTCTTTCTCTGCCTTCCCATGTCTTCCTGTCCCCTTCATGTGTCTTCCTGTTCCTTCCTCTGTCTTTCTCTGCCTTCCCATGTCTTCCTGTCCCCTTCATGTGTCTTCCTGTTCCTTCCTCTGTCTTTCTCTGCCTTCCCGTGTCTTCCTGTCCCCTTCATGTGTCTTCCTGTTCCTTCCTCTGTCTTTCTCTGCCTTCCCGTGTCTTCCTGTCCCCTTCATGTGTCTTCCTGTTCCTTCCTCTGTCTTTCTCTGCCTTCCCGTGTCTTCCTGTCCCCTTCATGTGTCTTCCTGTTCCTTCCTCTGTCTTTCTCTGCCTTCCCGTGTCTTCCTGTCCCCTTCATGTGTCTTCCTGTTCCTTCCTCTGTCTTTCTCTGCCTTCCCATGTCTTCCTGTCCCCTTCATGTGTCTTCCTGTTCCTTCCTCTGTCTTTCTCTGCCTTCCCGTGTCTTCCTGTCCCCTTCATGTGTCTTCCTGTTCCTTCCTCTGTCTTTCTCTGCCTTCCCGTGTCTTCCTGTCCCCTTCATGTGTCTTCCTGTTCCTTCCTCTGTCTTTCTCTGCCTTCCCGTGTCTTCCTGTCCCCTTCATGTGTCTTCCTGTGCCTTCCCACGTCTTTCTCTGTCTTTCCATGTCTTCCTCTGCCATCGTGTGTCTTCCTCTGCCTTCCTCTGTCTCCCTGTCTCTTCCTTTGTCTCCCTGTACCTTCCTCTGCCTTCCCGTGTCTCCCTGTGTCTTTCTGTGTCTTCCCGTTCACCTCCTCCTGAATTTATAGGCCTTACGTGTGACTGGATATATCAGGTTGTACGTGTCACCGCAGGCGCCGGTTCTTTGGGCTAATTATATTCCTGGCGCTATGCTGACACACATAACAGTGATCTATACACGGTATCGGGTAATAAATACCATATCAATCACCGGGGGCAGGAATGTAAGAAAAGCCGTCCTTTCCTTCTACCCAGTTTTTCTTTGGGCGGAGATACCTTTTAATGGATAAAGATATCAATCTTGTAAGATTCTGGACTAATTCCAGCTCTATCACGAGGCCGCCAACACTCCGTCCCTCCCGTCCAATCCACCAATCAGACATAAATCAATCGGGAGATTTCGCCAGTGAAGCTCTGTAAAAAAAACACAATGGATCAGATCTTGACGTAAAGTTCAAGGTAAAACCTTAAAGGGGTTATCTATCTTACAAATCCCATTAATAAAGAGCCGACTAGGGAATTCTTAAAGAGAAAGTATCACTGATGTGTTTCCAATCTCCAAAACAAGATAGAGTGGTCAGCACTGCTGTAGGCTATAGCGTCTATTGGAGGTGTTACACAGGCCTTAGTGCAAGGATATACGGATTGTCAGCTGGGGCGGTGCTCACGCAAAATACAGGACAATGTCGTCCAAGGAGAAACAAATCCATTCAAAGAAAAGGAATGAATGAGGGCACTCACCCGTATGCTTGTTCAAAGGAAGAAGGCGAAAGGAGGCACTCACCGTATAAAAATCTTTCTTTATTTAATCATCTTCATAAAATCTCCGGTCAGAGTGTGTAGCAGACGGCGGGGACGCCGCTCAGCAGCTGAAAGTGTGACAGCTGTTTCCCGCGCGCATGCGCGATTCTTCAGACCGTCTGAAGAATCGCGCATGCGCGCGGGAAACAGCTGTCACACTTTCAGCTGCTGAGCGGCGTCCCCGCCGTCTGCTACACACTCTGACAGGAGATTTTATGAAGATGATTAAATAAAGAAAGATTTTTATACGGTGAGTGCCTCCTTTTGCCTTCTTCCTTTGAACATTTATATTGATGCTTGCACTGCACTCATTTAGGAAGAGCACCCCGTCTTTTGCCGTGTTGCCTGTTATATTACAGAGGCTTGCAGAGTTGGTTGTGCCGGTTTGCTTTCTCTCTACTCAGACACCCGTATGCTTGACTTCTTTATTTCACTTCATTTAGGCAGACATGGTGCTTTAATCTGCTCACTTCAGTGAGGACGCCAACCCCTCCCCCAATGACACGTGACAGCTGTTTCGCACGTAGATCACGTGCTTCGACTGACCTGCATGCAGTGTTGGAGGACTGTGGTTATATGGAGGGAGAGCGGCCAGGATTACTGGGTGTAGGCTGCCGTCGAATCAGCAGGTGTCGGCCAGGTTTTATTTCCTGGACTGTACCAACATGTACCAGTGCTACCATCACAGCCAATGAAAAAGCCAGAATCCTGACAAGGCAACGATATCACGTGATCAGTAAGGTGAAGAGTCTGTTTGGTCAATGGAAAAGTCTTAAGAGGAACGTTGAATGGCAGGACAAAACCCAAGAATCCAAGCAGAAGGAATTCATTAAGAAACTTGAAGATGTTTGATGTCGCTGATGCTGATGCCGTGAAACTTATCAAACTTCTGGAAAACCGTGATTATTGCTCAAAGAGAAAAAGGTCATTGTGGAAGCGTGGGGCCATTAGACAGAAAGCTGGCCAAGGTCGAGGAAAGAAGATTTATGAGTGAATTACATGGCCGCAAAATGACTCAACATTAGTCTGAGAACTCGTAGCAGATAAAGGAGTCAGCGCTCCTTTTGCTGAGGCACCGAGCCCCGAAGAAGACCAGGAACCGTTTATTTCCCGGTGTGTAGAGACGCATCGCCATGGCTATACTGATAACCAAATAAAGCATGGCAAGAAAGTTTAAAAGTTTTTAAATTGTTCATTTACTTTGCTGCAAGGCATTCATTAATTGTTAGTTTTGTGGTGATTGAGCCCGCAGAAAACAATGTTGCAGTGCTGAGAATTATTGTGTATGTTACAGTCACACCGAAGGAAATGTTTCCCGGGACGAGACTTCAACATTTGAACAAAATTGTGTTGACTGTCACCCTAATATGTAGGTGTTATTTTTCATGGAATTTCTGCCTGTAGTGGTAAAGAGGACACTGCTGAAAAGTGATCCCACCATTGGCTTAGTAGGGTCTTCCCAGCTTGTACTCCTACTCACAGAAGAACTGTGCAGATCTGTGACACGATACTTGAAGGAACACAAGCAGGAGCACGATCACCGACGTGGAAGCCGATCAGAATCGCCTCTTACTGGAAACATAAGAAAAAATAGATGCCAGGGGGCCCTGGAGGAGATGATTATCTAACCCTGGACTAGTAGAAGGTTGTAGTAGCTAGATCCTATCCTGGCAGTAGAGACTTGCTTGTCGCGGCTTTGCGAAGTGTTACAGTTGAGCTTTGCTTGTAGCTTGTCCTACTCACAGGTACAGGGGCTCTCAGACTGAAGATCTTTCTGTTTGTCGCTTGACCATCTTGCGGGCACTTCAGGGACATTTGACTTGACTTAGACGGCAGGTTTAGGGGCCTTTGAGACAAAATCTTTTCCTATGGCTTGACCTTTACAGATGAGAAGCTTTACTATCAGGTTAACCTAAGAGGCAACAAAAAGAGACTGAACACTTGGGTTCTGCTTGTCTCTCCCTGTCTGTAGTATTAATAATAATAATAATAATAGATTTATTTGTATAGCGCCAACAGATTCCGCAGCGCTTTTTTTTTTCTATGCATACAGTACAGAGGTACATAATACACAGTTAAATTGGAATAAATAAAAACAAAAATACAAAGTATAAAGGAGACCTGCTCGTTGGAGCTTACAGACTATAAATTTTCATTGACACCAGGCATAAGTGCTTTATTTGTCCATGGTCCGGCCATTGTACATAGTTAGAAATACAGAATAAGCCAGTAACAACGCCAATGTCTGATGCAAGTAAACATATAAAGTGCAGGAACCGTCAGAGATAGAGCAAGGGAGGCAACAGAAGGGGGAAACCGTTTAGGGAATGTTATAGGCGAGCCTGAAGAGATGAGTCTTCAGGGCACGCTTGAAACTGTGAGTATTGGGTATGAGTCTGATGTCTTTAGGTAGTGCGTTCCAGAGAATTGGTGCAGCACAAGAGAAGTCTTGGAGGCGGGAATGAGATGTTCTGATTATGGAAGATGTTAAGGTTAGATCATTTGCAGAGCGCAGAGCACGGGAAGGATGGTAGGTGGAGATGAGGGAGGAGATGTATGGAGGGGCAGAGTAGTGGAGATGAGGGAGGAGATGTATGGAGGGGCAGAGTAGTGGAGATGAGGGAGGAGATGTATGGAGGGGCAGAGTAGTGGAGATGAGGGAGGAGATGTATGGAGGGCAGAATGGTGGAGATGAGGGAGGAGATGTATGGAGGGCAGAGTTGTGGAGATGAGGGAGGAGATGTATGGAGGGCAGAATGGTGGAGATGAGGGAGGAGATGTATGGAGGGCAGAATGGTGGAGATGAGGGAGGAGATGTATGGAGGGCAGAGTTGTGGAGATGAGGGAGGAGATGTATGGAGGGCAGAATGGTGGAGATGAGGGAGGAGATGTATGGAGGGCAGAGTTGTGGAGATGAGGGAGGAGATGTATGGAGGGGCAGAGTAGTGGAGATGAGGGAGGAGATGTATGGAGGGCAGAGTAGTGGAGATGAGGGAGGAGATGTATGGAGGGCAGAATGGTGGAGATGAGGGAGGAGATGTATGGAGGGCAGAGTTGTGGAGATGAGGGAGGAGATGTATGGAGGGCAGAGTTGTGGAGATGAGGGAGGAGATGTATGGAGGGCAGAATGGTGGAGATGAGGGAGGAGATGTATGGAGGGGCAGAGTTGTGGAGAGCTTTATGGGTGAGGGTGAGGAGTTTGAAGTGGATTCTGGATTTAATGGGTAACCAGTGCAGTGACTGGCACAGAGGGGAAACGTCGATATAGTGGCTGGAGAGGAAGATGAGTCTAGCTGCTGCGTCCAGGATAGACTGGAGAGGGGAGAGCTTAGAGAAAGGAAGACCGATTAATAGGGAGTTACAGTAGTCAAGATGAGAATGGATCAGGGCGACAGTCAGAGTCTGAGCGGTGTCAGTGGTGAGAAATGGGCGGATTCTGGAGATGTTTTTGAGATGAAGATGACAGGAGCGTGTAAGAGCTTGGATGTAGGGAGTGAAGGATAGGTCAGAGTCTAGCATAACCCCCAGACATCGAGCTTGTATATAGGGAGTGAAGGATAGATCGGAGTCCAGCATAACCCCCAGACATCGAGTCTGATGCACAGGAGTGATGCTAGTACCACAGACTGAGAGGGAGATGTCGGCTTTAGGTTTGTTAGAGGGAGGAAATGCCAGAAGTTCAGTTTTGGAGAGATTAAGTTTGGGAAACACAGAGGTCATAGCATTAGAGAGAGCCGATAGGCAGTCACTTGTATTTTGCAGGAAGGCAGGGGAGATGTCGCGGGAGGAGGTGTATAGCTGGGTGTCATCAGCATAAAGATGGTATTGGAAACCAAACCTGCTGATGGTCTGTCCGATGGGGGCTGTATAGAGGGAGAAGAGGAGGGGACCCAGGACTGACCCCTGGGGAACTCCGACATTAAGAGGTAAGGCACCGGAAGTAGAGCCAGAGAAGGATACGCTGAAGGAGCGGTCAGAGAGGTAGGAAGAGAACCAAGAGAGTCCTTGAGGCCAAGAGAGCTGAGCATGGAGAGGAGAAGCTGGTGGTCCACAGTGTCAAACGCTGCTGAGAGATCCAAGAGAATCGGCAAGGAGGAGTTTCCTTGTGACTTGGCCTTCAGGAGGTCGTTTGACACCTTGGTGAGAGCAGTTTCGGTGGAGTGAAGGGGTCGGAAGCCGGACTGTAGAGGGTCAAGAAGAGAGTTATCAGAGAGATAGCGGGTTAGGCGTGAGTACACAAGACGTTCCAGGAGTTTAGAACGTATTAATATTATAGTATTATTACTCCACACGTAATTCAAAACACGGGACACTAAGAAAACTAAATAGCTGACTGTATGGTCTGACTAGCAGAAGCTGAGCTAGCAGATGTGCTCCGGCCATGTCTAGGCTAAGACTAGTTGAGGTCCTTCCATACCAGGTTAATAGGCTGCACTAGGGACTGTTCTCACTGACTGAAAGAAGCATGTGACCAAAGCATCTTAGTTTTTTACAGAAATGGTTTTTCCTCAGCCACACAACAATTTTAGGCTGGGATACAGGTACCAGGACACTGCAAACCTCCTTCTTAACACATGTTTGAGTGTGGAACCTAGAGAAGAACTTGGGTAGTAACCTGAGAAATGTCTGAGTGCTGTTAGACATTGTCTTTCACAGATTGGTAATCATACATAAATGTCTCTGGGTAGCACTGGCACTTTGGATGACATTAGGGTCTTTGGGCATAAAAACACAAATAGATAAATAAGCCACGTAAGACTTGGTGCAATCGGTAAATACATTCCCGAGAAGGGACGAGTCAGCGCAATCATTTCACTGTAAAACAAGTAAAGAGCACGGCAATAATAACACTTATAAGGGCAATTAAATATATGCAAGGAACAATTTATACCAGTGTTCCTGGAAGTAGGTAGAAGTATGTGCCAGAACGATGACAGGATACAGTCTTTTGTAACACGGAGGTAGTCAGTAGACTGATGAAACCAGTTCATGGAGTATGCCAGGCACAGTTCTGGAGAACACACATAAAGGATACCAAGGCTAGTTCTAGCTCAGTTGGCTCTTACCCTAAGGTCCTTGGAATGCTGAAGGGCTTGGTTGTCTGGGGGCTTATATACCTACCAAGGGGGTCTACCTAATAGGGTAGAGAACATACATCTACAGATATCTACCTACTGGAGGGGAGTTACCTACTTATGGGGCATATACCACATTGGGGGATTAACTTCCTAATGGTGACACTTAGCTACTTATGGGGCATCTGTATACAGAAATCCAGAGACCAGCATCTCCATAAATACTTTCTTTTTTATCGTATTAAAATGTAAAAATCCATACATGGAACAGGAACAGCAAAAACCATAAGATGGCGCTCACAAAATGCAGGACCTGCCACATTTCGGGTCCATTTGACCCTTAATCAAAGATGCCAACAGTTCAAATAACTGATTTACATGTCTAATCTTGAAGGAGAGAGCAAGAACCTGTTCCATCCACTCATCTGCTGCATCAAGAAACACAATTTAAAGGAGAGGTCCGGGGTCTGCCCTTTTTTTTTTTCAAAAGAGGTAGCTAAACATAACAACATGCACCTACCTCCCCAGCTCCAGCTCAGGGGTCCACTGTCCCCTGCTCCGGTTCCCGGCCCCCCGGCTGCTTCCTGGTCTAAGCGGGGACCCAGGTTGTGACGTGTCATCCCTGCTCATCCAATCAGCGGACGAGGTATCGGGAACCAGAGTGGAGGACAGAAGACCCCAACGCTGACACTGGGGATGTACTGTAGGTGCACGCTGTTATGTTCAGTCACCTCCTCCCTGACTCTTTTGGAATAAAAAGGCCGTCCCCAGACTTCTTTAAGACTGCCGATTCTGTAGACGCCCATATGCTAATGACATCATCCAAGGATTGGCCCCTACATATTCTCAAATATAAATCCTTTTCAAAGCGATATCATACGCCATGACCGATGCCAGCACAAGGCAATGATACTTTATGTATTACGGCCCTGCAGCCAAGGCAGCTTGTTTTTTCCTCCACATTGACTGGCGACACATCATAACCTTCTATAATCAGAATTTCTAGCTAATTAATCCTAGACAAGTGCTGAGACAATGCACTGCTGAAATGGAAGTTATTATTTTACATTGTGACATTAATTACTTAGAGGAACAGTAAGAGCTGGAGACTTCCCAGAACACTTGAAGGGGCTTTACATGCCGCCTCGGTAAGTCAGCAGTTTACTTGACGTTTGTTTTTTATCGTCTTGCCTAAAAATGCTGTGGTAAGACATTACTGAGCCCATAGTGAAATCTAAACGGCACCATAAACAATGTTTTTTTTTTGTCATTTTTGGGGTCCCTCCTTTGTGTTTGTATCAGTTATATGATACAAAACAGCAGTAAAGCCCCCCCCCCATGCACATTAGTGAACAGATGGCCAAATCCACCACCTTTAGCGGGATTGACCAGCTGGTGTATATGAGTCTCCCACTCCTGACAGATGAGAAAGAGAGGGGTCAGGCCTGTTAGACATAAGTCATCAGCATTGTTGGTTATAACAAGAGCCATCTGCCATCTTGGGCACAACATTACCTACTGGGGGGACCATTGGTGTGGCATCTAGTCCCCTCAACCCACAGTTATAAACTACTAAAGAAATATTCCTATACTGGTGTAAAAGAAACCACTAAGCATATGGTACCACTTTATGTGACTGTAACCACCAAGCTTTCATGCCTCTATTTACACCAAAAAGTATCCGGAACATTCCATCGGACTGTAACCTGTGTACATGCCACCTGAGTTGAACTGCTGGTCTAGTATCATGGATGTGCAACACAGGTTTTAGCTTTAGTTCTCTTTAATAGGATTAGTGGCAGGTTGTCAAGAATAATATTTGCTTCTCCAGTGTCCATTTTATCGTGCCACTCCGTGCCCGGCCCGAGAACCTCCAGATTCCTTTACATACAGTATGTGTGACTGATACAAGCTCTCGAGCTGACAACCTTATCACATTCCTCCGAGCTTATAACCCTGCGCCAAATGTCATCTAGTTTGACCTGATTCTACTAGTAAAGAAGTAGGAAGCAGCAAGCGGATGGGGAGCAGGGTGGGACAGGACAGCATTCCTCCCAACAAAAACACATAAAACACATTGTTAAGATGGCAGGTGAGAGACAGGACAGATGGCGTCATGGAGAAATACTAACACAGTGACCGAAAGGCAACCTAATGCAAACAGTAAGACAAAAGCCTCCACATGCTCCGACATAACAAACATGCCCCAACATACCACGCATGGCCCTACATACAGCATATGCCCCGACATACAGCGCATGGCCTGACATAATACACCTGGCCCGACATACCACGCATGGCCCGACATACAGCGCATGGCCTGACATAATACACCTGGCCCGACATACCACGCATGGCCCGACATACAGCATATGCCCCGACATAAAGCGCATGGCCGGACATAATACAACTGGCCCGACATACCACGCATGGCCCGACATACAGCGCATGGCCTGACATAATACACCTGGCCCGACATACAGCCTATGCCCCAACATACCACGCATGGCCCGACATACAGCGCATGGCCTGACATAATACACCTGGCCCGACATACAGCCTATGCCCCAACATACCACGCATGGCCCTACATACAGCATATGCCCCGACATACAGCATATGCCCCAACATACAGCGCATGGCCTGACATAATACACCTGGCCCGACATACCACGTATGGCCCGACATACCACGCATGGCCCGACATACCACGCATGGCCGGACATAATACACCTGGCCCGACATACAGCCTATGCCCCAACATACCACGCATGGCTTATGAAGAACAGATTTTCATTAGCTCTAGGTTTTTGTAAACTTTTCAAGAAATGTGTAAAAATTTCCATTCCCTCAGGAGTGAAACATTTGCAGTTCTTTGGCATCGAAGCGAGGACTTAATAGTAAAGTCAGTTTGGCTTCAATATAAGAAGAGCTTTAAGGGCTGGTTCACATGCGGTAGATTTGGTTCTGCCACCGAAAATTACTTCCAGTCAATGGAGCACAGTACCATCAAGATGAATGGAAGAGTGTTGGAGAATTCTGCAACAGTATCTGCCAAACGTGAGTGCATCTTTGAGAATCAGGTCACAATGGGCATACACCAGGAGATGTAAGGTCACTATGGGCGTACACGAGGAGACGTAAGGTCACTATGGGCATACACGAGGAGACGTAAGGCCACTATGGGCATACACCAGGAGATGTAAGGTCACTATAGGCATACATGAGGAGACGTAAGGCCACTATGGGCATACACGAGGAGACGTAAGGCCACTATGGGCATACACCAGGAGATGTAAGGTCACTATAGGCACACGAGAGGAGACGTAAGGCCACTATGGGCATACACGAGGAGACGTAAGGCCACTATGGGCATACATGAGGAGACGTAAGGCCACTATGGGCATACACGAGGAGACGTAAGGTCACTATGGGCATACACGAGGAGACACAACCATTAAAGGGGGGGGGTTTCTGGAAATATAAAGGACCACCGATCACACATGGAGGACATACTCTTAGAATGGGTTATCGATACTAAGCGGTGAGCAGTCAATCCTCCAGAACTGGAATGTAAGAACACAAGACGTATCCCGTAATCTCTGCTGTCAGTGAAATCCCTATAGCGTGCCAGGAAAAATAGACATTAGTTACTGGCGCTGCCCCCTCGATTCAGAATGTGCACAAGGCTAATGACTAAGCCAAGAAGTAGGAACTGCCTTCCTCTGGAGGCCAGGACTCCGCTGCTGGGGGCCACGACTCCACTGCTGGGGGCCACGACTCCGCTGCTGGGGGGCAGGACTCTTCTGCTGGGGGCCAGGACTCCGCTGCTGGGGGCCACGACTCCACTGCTGGGGGCCACGACTCCGCTGCTGGGGGGCAGGACTCTTCTGCTGGGGGCCAGGACTCTGCTGCAGGGGGCCAGGACTCTGCTGCAGGGGGCCAGGACTCTGCTGCGGGGGCCAGGACTCTGCTGCGGGGGCCAGGACTCTGCTGCGGGGGCCAGGACTCTGCTGCAGGGGGCCAGGACTTCTCTGCTGGGGGACAGGACTTCTCTGCTGGGGGCCAGGACTTCTCTGCTGGGGGCCAGGACTTCTCTGCTGGGGGCCAGGACTCCGCTGCTGGGGGCCACGATTCTGCTGCAGGGGCGTCTTACAGGTCCCAGCTGTATAATTATCGTCAGTAATTATTATCGTCCGTTCTTTCCCCAGCTGACATCTTGTAATTGGATAAAGGATTCGTCTTCATTTGTCGATCTGATAATTATATCTGTGTAAATTACCACCACATTATCACCGCTCGATAAAGAATGATGGAGCCGTTACGTTATACAGGGAGCTCGATGGGGCAATGGAAATGATAAGAGGAGTCTCAGATAAGCCGAGCCTGTCTCTTCTCAAACAGCGCCTCCCAGGTCCATAGGTTGTGTCAGGTATTGCACTTCACTCCAACTCACTTAAATAGGACAAGCTGCAATGGATGGGACATACAGGATGGCGGCTAAGGACCGTATAGACTGCAGCTACAGTGCAGAGGTAAGAAAATAAGACCTACCCCGAAAACCGTCCCTAGCCCTTATAACACGGCAGTCTGCCCCTATATTATATCCTTCCTTATTACCTTAGGATAGATATATGTATATACCAAGCAGGTTTACAGTCACTTACTGTACAGTTACCTACCACATCTGCTGGAAGTTGGTTCCAAGCATCTACTACTCTTTCAGTAAAGTAATATTGTAAAGTAGGCTTCTTGTCCTTCAGGTGCACACATTGATTGACAGCTTTCCTGATATACCTGAATGTCTAGTGTGGGATCATGTCACACAGCCCCCCGACTCCTGTAAGTGCAACAACCCACAGACCGATTCAATCTGACCCCAAACCAGCCTGTACGTGGCAGCTGTGCCAGATACCCACGCGGCATACAGAGGCAGCTGTGCCAGATACCCACGCGGCATACAGAGGCAGCTGTGCCAGATACCCACGCGGCATACAGAGGCAGCTGTGCCAGATACCCGCGCGGCATACAGAGGCAGCTGTGCCAGATACCCGCGCGGCATAGAGAGGACGCTGTGCCAGATACCCACGCGGCATACAGAGGCAGCTGTGCCAGATACCCGCGCGGCATACAGAGGCAGCTGTGCCAGATACCCACGCGGCATACAGAGGCAGCTGTGCCAGATACCCGCGCGGCATACAGAGGCAGCTGTGCCAGATACCCACGTGGCATACAGAAGCAGCTGTGACAGATACCCACGCGGCATAGAGAGGACGCTGTGACAGATACCCGTCAGGCATACAGAGGCAGCTGTGCCAGATAGCCACGCGGCATACAGAGGCAGCTGTGCCAGATAGCCACGCGGCATACAGAGGCAGCTGTGCCAGATAGCCACGCGGCATACAGAGGCAGCTGTGCCAGATACCCGCGCGGCATACAGAGGCAGCTGTGCCAGATACCCACGCGGCATACAGAGGCAGCTGTGCCAGATACCCGCGCGGCATACAGAGGCAGCTGTGCCAGATACCCACACGGCATACAGAAGCAGCTGTGACAGATACCCACGCGGCATAGAGAGGACGCTGTGACAGATACCCGCCAGGCATACAGAGGCAGCTGTGCCAGATAGCCACGCGGCATACAGAGGCAGCTGTGCCAGATACCCGCGCGGCATAGAGAGGAGGCTGTGCCAGATACCCGCGCGGCATAGAGAGGCAGCTGTGCCAGATACCCACACGGCATACAGAGGAAGCTGTGCCAGATACCCATGTGGCATACAGAGGCAGCTATGCCAGATACCCACGTGGCATACAGAGGCAGCTGTGCCAGATACCCGCGTGACATACAGAGGAAGCTGTGCCAGATACCCACGTGGCATACAGAGGCAGCTGTGCCAGATACCCACGCGGCATACAGAAGCAGCTGTGCCAGATACCCGCGCGGCATAGAGAGGCAGCTGTGCCAGATACCCACACGGCATACAGAGGAAGCTGTGCCAGATACCCATGTGGCATACAGAGGCAGCTATGCCAGATACCCACGTGGCATACAGAGGCAGCTGTGCCAGATACCCGTGTGGCATACAGAGGCAGCTGTGCCAGATACCCACGCGGCATACAGAGGCAGCTGTGTCAGATACCTGTGTGACATACAGAGGACGCTGTGCCAGATACCCACACGGCATACAGAGGCAGCTGTGCCAGATACCCGTGTGACATACAGGACGCTGTGCCAGATACCCGTGTGGCATACAGAGGCAGCTGTGCCAGATACCCACGCGGCATACAGAGGCAGCTGTGCCAGATACCAGCCCGGCATACAGAGGAGGCTGTGCCAGATACCAGCCCGGCATACAGAGGCAGCTGTGCCAGATACCGGCCCGGCATACAGAGGCAGCTGTGCCAGATACCCACGCGGCATACAGAGGACGCTGTGCCAGATACCAGCCCGGCATACAGAGGCAGCTGTGCCAGATACCTGTGTGGCATACAGAAGCAGCTGTGCCAGATACCCGCGTGGCATTAAGAGGCAGCTGTGCCAGATACCCGCGTGGCATACAGAGGATGCTGTGCCAAATACCCGCCAGGCATACAGAGGCAGCTGTGCCAGATACCCACGCGGCATACAGAGGCAGCTGTGCCAGATACCCACGCGGCATACAGAGGAGGCTGTGCCAGATACCCGAGCGGCATACAGAGGAGGCTGTGCCAGATACCCGTGTGGCATACAGAGGCAGCTGTGCCAGATACCCACGTGGCATACAGAGGCAGCTGTGCCAGATACCCACGTGGCATACAGAGGCAGCTGTGCCAGATACCCACGTGGCATACAGAGGCAGCTGTGCCAGATACCCACGTGGCATACAGAGGCAGCTGTGTCAGATACCTGTGTGGCATACAGAGGCAGCTGTGCCAGATACCCACGTGGCATACAGAGGCAGCTGTGCCAGATACCCACGTGGCATACAGAGGCAGCTGTGCCAGATACCCACGTGGCATACAGAGGCAGCTGTGTCAGATACCCGTGTGGCATACAGAGGCAGCTGTGCCAGATACCTGTGTGGCATACAGAGGCAGCTGTGCCAGATACCCACGTGGCATACAGAGGCAGCTGTGCCAGATACCCACGTGGCATACAGAGGCAGCTGTGCCAGATACCCACGTGGCATACAGAGGCAGCTGTGTCAGATACCCGTGTGGCATACAGAGGCAGCTGTGTCAGATACCCGTGTGGCATACAGAGGCAGCTGTGCCAGATACCTGTGTGGCATACAGAGGCAGCTGTGCCAGATACCCACGTGGCATACAGAGGCAGCTGTGTCAGATACCTGTGTGGCATACAGAGGCAGCTGTGCCAGATACCCACGTGGCATACAGAGGCAGCTGTGCCAGATACCCGCGTGGCATACAGAGGCAGCTGTGCCAGATACCCGTGTGGCATACAGAGGCAGCTGTGCCAGATACCTGTGTGGCATACAGAGGCAGCTGTGCCAGATACCCACGTGGCATACAGAGGCAGCTGTGTCAGATACCTGTGTGGCATACAGAGGCAGCTGTGCCAGATACCCACGTGGCATACAGAGGCAGCTGTGCCAGATACCCACGTGGCATACAGAGGCAGCTGTGCCAGATACCCACGTGGCATAGAGAGGACGCTGTGACAGATACCCGCCAGGCATACAGAGGCAGCTGTGCCAGATAGCCACGTGGCATACAGAGGCAGCTGTGCCAGATAGCCACGCGGCATACAGAGGCAGCTGTGCCAGATACCCGCGCGGCATAGAGAGGAGGCTGTGCCAGATACCCGCGCGGCATAGAGAGGCAGCTGTGCCAGATACCCACACGGCATACAGAGGAAGCTGTGCCAGATACCCATGTGGCATACAGAGGCAGCTATGCCAGATACTCACGTGGCATACAGAGGCAGCTGTGCCAGATACCCGCGTGACATACAGAGGAAGCTGTGCCAGATACCCACGTGGCATACAGAGGCAGCTGTGCCAGATACCCACGCGGCATACAGAAGCAGCTGTGCCAGATACTCGCGCGGCATAGAGAGGCAGCTGTGCCAGATACCCACACGGCATACAGAGGAAGCTGTGCCAGATACCCATGTGGCATACAGAGGCAGCTATGCCAGATACCCACGTGGCATACAGAGGCAGCTGTGCCAGATACCCACGAGGCATACAGAGGCAGCTGTGCCAGATACCCACGCGGCATACAGAGGCAGCTGTGTCAGATACCTGTGTGACATACAGAGGACGCTGTGCCAGATACCCACACGGCATACAGAGGCAGCTGTGCCAGATACCCGTGTGACATACAGGACGCTGTGCCAGATACCCGTGTGGCATACAGAGGCAGCTGTGCCAGATACCCACGCGGCATACAGAGGCAGCTGTGCCAGATACCAGCCCGGCATACAGAGGACGCTGTGCCAGATACCAGCCCGGCATACAGAGGCAGCTGTGCCAGATACCGGCCCGGCATACAGAGGCAGCTGTGCCAGATACCCACGCGGCATACAGAGGACGCTGTGCCAGATACCAGCCCGGCATACAGAGGCAGCTGTGCCAGATACCTGTGTGGCATACAGAAGCAGCTGTGCCAGATACCCGCGTGGCATTAAGAGGCAGCTGTGCCAGATACCCGCGTGGCATACAGAGGATGCTGTGCCAAATACCCGCCAGGCATACAGAGGCAGCTGTGCCAGATACCCACGAGGCATACAGAGGCAGCTGTGCCAGATACCCACGCGGCATACAGAGGAGGCTGTGCCAGATACCCGAGCGGCATACAGAGGAGGCTGTGCCAGATACCCGTGTGGCATACAGAGGCAGCTGTGCCAGATACCCACGTGGCATACAGAGGCAGCTGTGCCAGATACCCACGTGGCATACAGAGGCAGCTGTGCCAGATACCCACGTGGCATACAGAGGCAGCTGTGCCAGATACCCACGTGGCATACAGAGGCAGCTGTGTCAGATACCAGCCCGGCATACAGAGGCAGCTGTGTCAGATACCTGTGTGGCATACAGAGGCAGCTGTGCCAGATACCCACGTGGCATACAGAGGCAGCTGTGCCAGATACCCACGTGGCATACAGAGGCAGCTGTGCCAGATACCCACGTGGCATACAGAGGCAGCTGTGTCAGATACCCGTGTGGCATACAGAGGCAGCTGTGCCAGATACCTGTGTGGCATACAGAGGCAGCTGTGCCAGATACCCACGTGGCATACAGAGGCAGCTGTGCCAGATACCCACGTGGCATACAGAGGCAGCTGTGCCAGATACCCACGTGGCATACAGAGGCAGCTGTGTCAGATACCCGTGTGGCATACAGAGGCAGCTGTGTCAGATACCCGTGTGGCATACAGAGGCAGCTGTGCCAGATACCCGTGTGGCATACAGAGGCAGCTGTGCCAGATACCCACGTGGCATACAGAGGCAGCTGTGTCAGATACCTGTGTGGCATACAGAGGCAGCTGTGCCAGATACCCACGTGGCATACAGAGGCAGCTGTGCCAGATACCCGCGTGGCATACAGAGGCAGCTGTGCCAGATACCCGTGTGGCATACAGAGGCAGCTGTGCCAGATACCTGTGTGGCATACAGAGGCAGCTGTGCCAGATACCCACGTGGCATACAGAGGCAGCTGTGTCAGATACCTGTGTGGCATACAGAGGCAGCTGTGCCAGATACCCCCGTGGCATACAGAGGCAGCTGTGCCAGATACCCACGTGGCATACAGAGGCAGCTGTGCCAGATACCCACGTGGCATACAGAGGCAGCTGTGTCAGATACCCGTGTGGCATACAGAGGCAGCTGTGTCAGATACCCGTGTGGCATACAGAGGCAGCTGTGCCAGATACCTGTGTGGCATACAGAGGCAGCTGTGCCAGATACCCACGTGGCATACAGAGGCAGCTGTGTCAGATACCTGTGTGGCATACAGAGGCAGCTGTGCTAGATACCCACGTGGCATACAGAGGCAGCTGTGCCAGATACCCACGTGGCATACAGAGGCAGCTGTGTCAGATACCCGTGTGGCATACAGAGGCAGCTGTGCCAGATACCTGTGTGGCATACAGAGGCAGCTGTGCCAGATACCCACGTGGCATACAGAGGCAGCTGTGCCAGATACCTGTGTGGCATACAGAGGCAGCTGTGCCAGATACCCACGTGGCATACAGAGGCAGCTGTTCCAGATACCAGCCCAGCATACAGAGGCAGCTGTGCCAGATACCCACGTGGCATACAGAGGCAGCTGTGCCAGATACCCACGTGGCATACAGAGGCAGCTGTGCCAGATACCCACGTGGCATACAGAGGCAGCTGTGTCAGATACCTGTGTGGCATACAGAGGCAGCTGTGTCAGATACCTGTGTGGCATACAGAGGCAGCTGTGCCAGATACCCACGTGGCATACAGAGGCAGCTGTGTCAGATACCTGTGTGGCATACAGAGGCAGCTGTGCCAGATACCCACGTGGCATACAGAGGCAGCTGTGCCAGATACCCACGTGGCATACAGAGGCAGCTGTGTCAGATACCCACGTGGCATACAGAGGCAGCTGTGCCAGATACCCACGTGGCATACAGAGGCAGCTGTGCCAGATACCCACGTGGCATACAGAGGCAGCTGTGCCAGATACCCACGTGGCATACAGAGGCAGCTCTGACAGATACGGCGTACAGATGTGCCCACCACTTACAGATGACCTGTCACGTCTGCCATAAGCCATTGTGCATCGCTGGGACCTTGGCTTGTAGCTCGCATACAAAAGACGGATTATCCCGGAGACCTGGCATCCTTGGCTCAGCGGAGCTTTCTTGGCATCGCTAATTTAAAGAACTTACGGGTAGAAAAGCAAAATTTCACAAAGGCAAAGAATGAATATTAAAGGGGTTGTAGATAAAAAAGAAGGTCACCTCCTCCCTCTGTCAGGCCGAGCCCATCAGTTTTATATACAGGGAGACAGATCATTGACCTCAGATAGAAGCATGCAATATCATTGGGTTATTATTGGGGATTTTATTTATAGAATTTTTGGAGTTTTTTTTTTTATTATATATTGTGTATATAATATTTTTAGGCTGGGTTCACACACTGTATACTTCAGGCAGTATTTGGTCCTCAAGTCAGGTCCTCATAGCAACCAAAACCAGGAGTGGATTGAAAACACAGAAAGGCTCTGTTCACACAATGTTGAAACTGAGTGGATGGCCGCCATATAACAGTAAATAACGGCCATTATTTCAATATAACAGCCGTTGTTTTAAAATAACAGCAAAAATTTGCCATTAAATGACGGCCATCCACTCAATTACAACATTATGTGAACAGAGCCTTTCTGTGTTTTCAATCCACTCCTGGTTTTGGTTGCTATACAGCCTCACAAATACAGCCTCAAATATACATAGTGTGAACCCAGCCTAAGTTATAGTGTATATATTTTTTATTCTATGGATACCAGGACAAGGTTTCTAACCACCTGGATACCAGGACAAGGTTTCTAACCACCTGGATACCGGGACAAGGTTTCTAACCACCTAGATACCAGGGCAAGGTTTCTAACCACCTGGATACCAGGACAAGGTTTCTAACCACCTAGAAACCATGATCACCATTGGCAGTGGCATCTAGGGGGTTAAATGAGCAGCAAATCATAGCTTCACGCTTCATTACTCTGAGTGGTGGGGTAGTATAAAGAAGGAGCTAAGCAGCATACCCAGTGAGCGATCACGCTGATGTCAGTCATTTAATCACTTACTTTCCACAATAAATAGTAATCACAACATGTAATTGGCAGGTTGGCCTGTCATCCTTGTATCCACCACCCTAATGACACCTCTGCAATGCGATCGAGGGGTGCCGATCGGTTACTATGGCGGCCAGAGGGCATTACTAAGCCTTTTTACCAGCCACAGTAACTCTGCTGTGAAATGGAACAAGCTGCAATACCAGACACTGCCCATAGAGTGGCGCTGTTACCATTATTCTAATCCTGGACAACACCTTTAGCTTTCTACTATGTGGAATAAATAATTCACCTTACTGCTCAGGTTATTGCGCACTTAGATTGTACATTTTAGCCTTTTTCTCGTTAAATCGAGTTTACTGTATATATTTTATGCCTCTTTACCATCCCACTTCTAGAGATAAGGTTAAATCTTTGCTGGAGGTGATGGGATGAGAGCGATCAGTCACCACCTACACCTAGAAGAGGTAAGATTAAGTGCAAATCCAGGGATAAATTAGTCACGGTGCGGAGAGGCGGTGATCCTATCTCACTGGATGGCGGGTTAGTCAGTCCAGCCGTGAACAAAATCTGAAGAATTTTATGGAAACCTTGAGGAGTTAAAGTGACGGCCTCCTGTCAGCACTGCTTACTTTACAGATTCAGGAACAAAAGCCGCTATGGTGGAGGATCAAGTGGTTTCCACCTTCCATTTCCTGGATAAATCTCTACTACAACAAGTGATGACTCGGCATCTATGGTCCACAATCTTTTTGCTGACAAACAGCCAAGATGTACATGAGATCTATAATACGTTGGATGTTTAGTAAAAGAAAAAGAACCAAATATATATATTGCCTGTTTTTTGTTTCCCAAAAAATTCCTAATATTTAACAGATTTTAAGATTTATGTTGGCTCCTTCCATGGTCGGCACTTTTTGACGTCAGTAGTGTACCTAGTTGAGGGTAATTGCCAACAGTCCCAGGAAAACGGGTCAGCGCGGATAGCAGAGGGGTATGTTTTGGGTAGAGATAAGTGAAATGATTGGGGAAGATTCCTTACACTGGCGCGCCATGCAAACTGTATTCTATCATCTCTCACCAGTGCAGAATATGCCAGATGCCCTCCATCTCCATTAGTAATGGTCTCTAAAGAAGTCCTGAAGCCATAAATATGGTGTCCAGCCCTAACACAAGAGGGAGCTGTAGACTCCAGAGAGACCCGGG
Source organism: Dendropsophus ebraccatus (assembly GCF_027789765.1). Lineage (NCBI taxonomy): Eukaryota > Metazoa > Chordata > Amphibia > Anura > Hylidae > Dendropsophus > Dendropsophus ebraccatus. The sequence continues at coordinate 77,094,309 of NC_091467.1, read as the reverse complement.
CTGCCATGGGGCACTAGTGGTGGTAGAATACACAGAAACCATTGAATATGGTGAATCCCCGCTTACCTTCCCTGGTGCCATTGCCTACCACCCCTTGGAGTAAATGCACTGATGACTCTGCCCAATGTGTTCTTTGTTGTATGTCTTATATAGGAAATAGCCTCTTCAGAATAATGGAGGTTGTTTATAGGAAGCGTTATAGCAGCCGTACATCGGTAAGCGTGGCTTTAGCAGAAGCAATGGCGTCGTTTAGTAATATATTATTCCCAATAGCCGCTTTGTAGTTTTTGGGTTTTATCCAATTCAATTCTGTGTAAAGCAATCCATCAAAACGTTGTCAGCGTAAATGATAGAATCCAATAAAAGATACTCAAAAAGTTGTTTCTATGTAACAAGGACGGAATTCGCATCGTCTATTTAAAGAACAGATGGATACGGCGATGCCGCGAAGACGGCAAAGGGCCAAATAAATCAGAATATTGTCTCAGTCAACTACCCGAAGTCACAGAACAGTACGAGCAGATTCCGGGAACGTGACTGTGCGGATTCCAGAGGCCAAAAGGCATGGAGGATATTAATAGAGTGTTTCTACCCCAGAAACGGGCACAGAGCCCTCGCTTCTCGTGTATAACCTGCGCAGCTCAAGGAGGAACTACAAAGGACCGTTCTTATTGTTAGAAGGTGTTATCTCTTCTCTGGGAGGATTGCTGCCGGCATTGGGGGTAACAGGCTAAAGGAGCTTCCATGCCTGAATGTTGGGTCTGATAGATAGAAGGAAGCAGCTACATGTACTGTTATTAGTGTCTGGTATCTGCTTCAGTACATAAATGATGGAGCCCGTAGTAATGGTATCACTGTAGTACAGGTGCTCCACTCCCGACATACGTACTGGGCAGTTCATACCAGGCTACACCACAAGCCGAGCTCCCGCTTCCTACTTCTGATGCTGTATCTGGTCCTGCCCATAGGGTGCGCTCGCTCCCTTCCTGCTTCTTAAAGGGCCAACACATGCACCTAAATCCTTCCTCCCCAATCATGTCTCACGTAAATCATACAGCTCCACCTTTCCCAACCTACTATGGCAATATGGCTCCAGCTTCCCTGAAGATGTTACTATGTATAACCCGGGACTCTTTCTGCTGTTCTGTATCCTGCTGTATACCGGTGTTAGACCTTGGCCTTGACCACAGACTTACCCTGCCCGTCCAAGACCTCGGCCTGTACCCGGACTCTTCCATGCTTGACCCCTATTAGACCAGTTATACCAGGACCACTCCTAGAGGTCGAGCCTGGGGCTCTCCTGTTATGCAAAAGAAATCCCTGTAAGGAGTAAGAGGCCTTAGACCACTCTCTCAGGAACCCAAAGCAGACGGGTCAGGGGGCACAGAGGCCCGGCATCCATACTCCCTTTCTGTCTCAGAATTTTGACATTTCAATAATAATTCTTCAATAAATGATTGTTGTAGTAATTTACGTTTGCTGTTATTTTATTAAAAAAATTGTCAGCTGATCATAAGCCTTCCCTTTGTCAAAGGGGTGTGTTAGCTCTGATTGGACCATAAGGACACACCCACTTGTCAGTGTTCATAAACTTTTAGAAGGAACAAACTAAGAAAGAATTCTCCATAACTGAAATGGATGGATTTTCAAATGTTTTTTTTTTTTTTTTTATTTGAAGCCAAAAAACAGATGTCTGCAATGTGGCGTCTGACAGTGTCTTCCAGCGTCTTCCATGCTCCGGACCTGAGCCGACTGTTTCCAATTAGAAAAAAGAAGTGTAACAGAAAAAAATAGCAAAGGTCATGATATACCATCTGTCAGCAAGACTGTGTTAACAAGGTGAATATGTGCAGTGATCAACCTGCAGACTGCTATGTTACGTCTTAAGGCTATGTTCACACTATGTAAAAGTACGGCCGTTGTTGCCATCGGCAACAACGGCCGTACTTTTTGCGGGGTGGGACAATGCCTTACTTTCAATGGGATCCCGGCCGGAGCGTATACTCATCGTACACGCTCCGGCCGGGATCTGTGCGGCCCCGCAAATAACTGACATGTCAGTTCACACAGTGAAGCGAGCGGCTCCGGCCGTTTGCTTCACTGTGTGCTATGGGTAGCTGTGACGCGGGTGTGCGCTGACGCACCAGCATCAGAGCTCTGCGGCCGGCAAGATCATTCGGCCGGTACTTAAGTACCGGCCGGGATGATCCGGGCAGAGACCGGCCGTTCCATGACCCGGCCGGGGTCACGGAACGGCCGGTTGTTCACGTTGTGTGAACCTGTCTCATCTCGTTACCTGTATAATAATCACCTGTCATCACACTCCAACCTCTCCACCATGGCCAAGACCAAAGAGCTGTCTAAGGACACCAGGGACACTGTGGACCTGCACAAGGCTGGGATGGGCTACAGGATAGTGGGCAGCAGCTTGGTGAGAAGGCAGAAACTGTTGGAGCAATTATTATGGAAGAAACACAAGATGTCTGTCAATCTCCTCCGGTCTGGGGGTCCATGCAGGATCTCACCTGGTGGGGTAAGGAGGATTGTGATAAAGGTAATAAATCAGCTCAGAGCTACACAGGGCGACCTGGTCACTGACCTAAAGAGAGTCGGGACCACAGTCTCATAGACTACTGCTAGTAACCTACTACACCGTCCTGGAGTATAATCCTGCAGGGCACACAAGGTCCACCAGCACATTGCCAGGCCCGGGTGACGTCACCAGTGACCATCTGGATGATCCCGAGGAGACATGGGAGAGGGTCACCTGGATGGAAATTCAATTATTAATTGCTGCAATTAATGATGTGTTCACATTGCATTTTTATTACATTACTATAAGTGTGAACCCAGACTCGTGTCATTTGTCAGCCGTAAATCCTACAACCAAAAAAGATGCTGGACAATATTCTTAAATTAATAAATCAAATCAAAGCTTTATTGTTACATACAAAAAACATTATAAAACCCTACTAAAAAAGGGGGAAGCATACAATGATACAGTACATACATTGGATGGCTTACAGGGGAAAATATAGATGAATCATGTATGCTCTATATACTAAATGAAGTTGATGGTATATCACTCAGTCCCAGGAGGTATAAAAGTAAACAAGGAACTCCAACAGTGATTAAATAAGTAAAAGGTCTAGATATATACCGTATACTGCAAGGGCAAGTTTAGAACAAAGTAAGATAATGAAAAAATGTGTAAGAAACTACAGTACAGTATATACAGGAGTATACTTGAGCCTCCGGGTATGAATGTGTTCTGCTTGCTAAGACCAGTGGCAGAATGTACTGTATCATTATATGCTTCCCCCTTTTTAGTAGGGTTTTAAAACATGTTTTTTGTATGTAACAATAAAGCTTTGATTTGATTGAATAATTTAAGAATCTTGTTTAGCATCTTTTTTGGTTGTAGGATTTATATGATCCACGATTACCAAGACATGTAACAGGCCCTTCAGGTGAGCATTGACTTTGGCATCGGGCAATAATCTGCCCTTTTAATATCACCTTTAAAATCAGCTCTTTTCTGTACGAAAATTCTAGAGCCCCGAGAAGCAGAGTATTTAATGTAAAGTGTGAATAGTTACTTGTATTTCTATGTTGTGCGTATCTTTGGATGCTCCTGTTAGGTAGGGAAGACACGACTGTGGTCCCTAGTACTAGGTCCCCTAACTGTCCCTACCAACTTGGCAATCCCAGCCTAGGTGGTGCGCCAAAGAAGACAAAGACAAAAGTGCAGGGACGAATGAAGAAAAACCCTGAAGAATGGTTGTACAGAAATGGGTCAGGAATCAAAATCAGCAGAGACACTGGAGGTCAGAGAAGGGCAAGAAAGAGGTTAGAGAATCCAAAATGGCAATCCAGGTAACCGCCAGCCAAATCCAATACAGACTTAGGCTATGTTCACACTACATAAAACTACGGCCGTTGTTGCCGATGGCAACAACGGCCGTACTTTTACCATGGTGGAACAATGCCTTACTTTTAATGGGATCCTGGCCGTAGCGTACACACATCGTATGCGCTTCGGGCGGGATCCCATACGGGGCCGCAAATAACTGACATGTCAGTTTTCTGCTTCCCGAATTCAGTGAATTGCGGCCGCAGAAAGACCTGTCAGTTCACACAGTGAAGCGAGCGGCTCCGTCCGCTTGCTTCACTGTGCGCTATGGGAAGCTCTGATGCGGGCGCGCGCTGATGCACCCACATCAGAGCTCTGCGGCCGGTACTTAAGTACCGTCCGGGATGATCCGTGCAGAGGCCGGCCGTTCCGTGACACGGCCGGGGTCACGGAACGGCCGGTCTCTTACGTTGTGTGAACATAGCCTTATAGCAGACACTGAGCAGAAGGCCAGAGTCCTGGTCCAGGGTGTGATTGGATCGGTCCTCTGACATCCAGAACACTCAGATCACAGACTGGTATGGAAGTAATAGAAGTGGTGAAGTAACTGTCAATCACAACTAGCTTAACCGTCTGCAGCCCAGAACAAATTCATCTGGAGAAACTGACGGGATAGGTGGAATCCAAAGAAAGGAAGGAGAGAATTACAGAAGGTTCAGACCAGTGCAAGACAATATATAATACATACTCTCATTCATGACAGTAAGCAGAGATTGGTAAAGAATAGAGATGAGCAAACCTCAAAAACCTTGTTGGCTGAAGAAGTTGGATACCGCCCTAGGGAGTCCTGGAAAACATGGTTACCGCCTATGGCCTAAGCGTCCAACTTCTTCAGCCACCGATGACCAAATGCCGAGCGTGCTCAATGTTCGCTCATCTCTAGTAAAGAACTAAAAGTCTAGCAGAAGCTTTTGTTCCATAATGATTACGCTTTGATAATAAACCCCTATGAGAGGGTCCTTCTTGGCCGCGGCCTCTGCGTTTCGTTCCATGGCGTTGCTCCACAGGAAGACTTTTATCATAGGTTGAACAATAACAATTGTACTGGCTAGAAAAGCCGGGCCAAGGATTGCGTCTGATAATAATGAGAGTTCCTGCTCCTCGGAAGCTTCTTCTCCTTGATTATGCAAAGGTTTAATCTCATCTCTGGGTTTACATTATTAGTTTACTCCAGGCAATGATTCTAACAGAGAGTTTGTACAAGGCACAATGGGATATTCCTTCCACAGACATTGACAATTCTTTAATAATTTTCTAGGAAATATGTTTCTACCAATCGACATGACAGCTCAACAGAGGCTCCGCCGGATGAATGTTAATACGAAGGGAAAAAATACATATATGTTTATATAAAACACAATGAAAAAGTTTTAGGCAGGTGTGGAAAAAGTGCTGCAAAATAAGACCCCCCCCCCCCCCCAACCCACCCACTCAGGAAACCATCCCATCCGCTCGGCATTTGATTAGCAGTGGCAAAGGATGTTGGATGCAGCCCTAGAGAATCCTATGGAAGGTGGATACAGCCTATGGCCTATGTCTGTATCCATGTTTTCCTGGCCTCCCTGGGGTGGCATCAAACTTCTTCAACCATCAGGAGTAAAACGCTAAACAATCAAACTCTAATGCAGATCCATGTTGCAATGGAAATCAAAGGAAAGAGGCTACCAGGATTGGAGATGACGATTATGATGATCCATGCTTGGGAAACTGGAATGAGATGGAGAACCATGCTGAGTACCAGAATTGAACTCTATCCTGGAGACCAGGACAGAGATGGGGAGCCATACTGAGACCAGGACAGAGATGGGGAGCCATACTGAGACCAGGACAGAGATGGGGAGCCATACTGAGACCAGGACAGAGATGGGGAGCCATACTGAGACCAGGACAGAGATGGGGAGCCATACTGAGACCAGGACAGAGATGGGGAGCCATACTGAGACCAGGACTGAGATGGGGAGCCATACTGAGACCAGGACAGAGATGGGGAGCCATACTGAGACCAGGACTGAGATGGGGAGCCATACTGAGACCAGGACAGAGATGGGGAGCCATACTGAGACCAGGACTGAGATCAGGAGTCATGCTGGAGACCAGGAAAGAGATGGGGAGCCATACTGAGACCAGGACTGAGATCAGGAGTCATGCTGGAGACCAGGAAAGAGATGGGGAGCCATACTGAGACCAGGACTGAGATAAGGAGTCATGCTGGAGACCAGGAAAGAGATGGGTAGTCATGCTGGAGACCAGGACAGAGATGGGCAGCCATGCTAGGGACCAAGAATGAGATGAGAGCCATACTGGGGACCAGGACAGAGATGGGCAGCCATACTGAGACCAGGACAGAGATGGGGAGCCATACTGAGACCAGGACAGAGATGGGGAGCCATACTGAGACCAGGACTGAGATGGGGAGCCATACTGAGACCAGGACTGAGATGGGGAGCCATACTGAGACCAGGACAGAGATGGGGAGCCATACTGAGACCAGGACTGAGATCAGGAGTCATGCTGGAGACCAGGAAAGAGATGGGGAGCCATACTGAGACCAGGACTGAGATCAGGAGTCATGCTGGAGACCAGGAAAGAGATGGGGAGCCATACTGAGACCAGGACTGAGATAAGGAGTCATGCTGGAGACCAGGAAAGAGATGGGTAGTCATGCTGGAGACCAGGACAGAGATGGGCAGCCATGCTAGGGACCAAGAATGAGATGAGAGCCATACTGGGGACCAGGACAGAGATGGGCAGCCATGCTGGAGACAAGAAGTGAGATGGGCAGCCATACTGGAGACAATAACTGAGATGGAAAGCCATGCTGGAGACCAGAACTGAGACGGACAGCCATGCTGGAGACCAGGACTGAGATGAGGAGCCATGCTGAAGACCAGGACTGAGATGGGCAGCCATGCTGGAGCTCCGGACTGAGATGGGCAGCCATGCTGGAGACCAGGACTGATATGGGCAGCTATGCTGGAGACGAGGACTGAGATGGACAGCCATGCTGAAGACCAGGACTGAGATGGGAAGCCATGCTGGAGACCAGAACTGACATGGACAGCCATGCTGGAGCACCGGACTGAGATGGACAGCCATGCTGGAGCACCGGACTGAGATGGGAAGCCAGGCTGGAGACCTGGACTGAGATGGGAAGCCATGCTGGAGCACCGGACTGAGATGGGAAGCCAGGCTGGAGCACCGGACTGAGATGGGCAGCCATGCTGGAGACCAGAACTGAGATGGACAGCCATGCTGGAGCACCGGACTGAGATGGGAAGCCAGGCTGGAGACCAGGACTGAGATGGGCAGCCATGCTGGAGACCAGAACTGAGATGGACAGCCATGCTGGAGCACCGGACTGAGATGGACAGCCATGCTGGAGACCAGGACTGAGATGGGCAGCTATGCTGGAGACCAGGACTGAGAAGGCAAGCCATGCTGGAGACCAGGACTGAGATGGGCAGCTATGCCCATATCTATCTATCTAATATAGAATAAAAGTGGAGTAGTAAGGCATTGTGCATCTTATTAGCAGACGCCTTCAGTATAAGTTGTCGGCTCTTTGAGGCTTGAGGAACCAGTCATCCATGGCAGAAAACTCTGTGATACGATCAGCAGGCGTTGAATACCCAATGAGTAAAACAGAGCGATTATTTGCTGATGGCGTCTTCTCCATGCACGATGCCTACCCAAACCTTCTGCCATTTACATGTATTTGCATAGATGCGACCATTGTAAACATTTCCTATAATTGTTTTACATTGTTTGTGGACTGGAAGGAATCAAGGACATTGTGGTCTATAATATCTAACCTACAGAATATAAGAAACCTCGGACACTGATAAACCCATCTCTATTGTTCCCTAAGATCTCGCCTCAGTGGTGGGAAGTCAGAGGAGCCAGATAGATAGGTATATATCTTTAGGTATATACTATGACATACTATATATTTATCTAGTTACATACATATTGTACTCAACATAGATACGGTTAATAACTATGAGACCACAGGGATAGACAGTGTGTGCATGTGGCATGGCGCCACCCTACCTGGCCACATCTTACACTTAGAGGACGCTGCTTTAACAGAGAAACTCTAAGAAATTAGTTGTGTTCAAAGGGGGAACTAAAACTGTATGGGAGCATAAGGAGGACTAACAACCGTGCGGGGGCACAGAAGGGGAACTAACAAGACTGTATAGGAGCATAAGGGGGACTAACAACCGTGCGGGGGCACAGAAGGGGAACTAAAACTGTATGGGAGCATAAGGAGGACTAACAACTGTGTGGGGGCACAGAAGGGGAACTAACAAGACTCTATAGGAGCATAAGGGGGACTAACAACCGTGCGGGGGCACAGAAGGGGAACTAACAAGACTGTATAGGAGCATAAGGGGGACTAACAACCGTGCGGGGGCACAGAAGGGGAACTAACAAGACTGTATAGGAGCATAAGGAGGACTAACAACCGTGCGGGGGCACAGAAGGGGAACTAACAAGACTCTATAGGAGCATAAGGGGGACTAACAACCGTGCGGGGGCACAGAAGGGGAACTAACAAGACTCTATAGGAGCATAAGGGGGACTAACAACCGTGCGGGGGCACAGAAGGGGAACTAACAAGACTGTATAGGAGCATAAGGGGGACTAACAACCGTGCGGGGGCACAGAAGGGGAACTAACAAGACTGTATAGGAGCATAAGGGGGACTAACAACCGTGCGGGGGCACAGAAGGGGAACTAACAAGACTCTATAGGAGCATAAGGGGGACTAACAACCGTGCGGGGGCACAGAAGGGGAACTAACAAGACTGTATAGGAGCATAAGGGGGACTAACAACCGTGCGGGGGCACAGAAGGGGAACTAAAACTGTATGGGAGCATAAGGAGGACTAACAACTGTGTGGGGGCACAGAAGGGGAACTAACAAGACTGTATAGGAGCATAAGGGGGACTAACAACCGTGCGGGGGCACAGAAGGGGAACTAACAAGACTCTATAGGAGCATAAGGGGGACTAACAACCGTGCGGGGGCACAGAAGGGGAACTAAAACTGTATGGGAGCATAAGGAGGACTAACAACTGTGTGGCGGCACAGAAGGGGAACTAAAACTGTATGGGAGCATAAGGAGGACTAACAACCGTGCGGGGGCACAGAAGGGGAACTAACAAGACTGTATAGGAGCATAAGGGGGACTAACAACCGTGCAGGGGCACAGAAGGGGAACTAAAACTGTATGGGATCATAAGGAGGACTAACAACCGTGTGGGGGCACAGAAGGGGAACTAACAAGACTCTATAGGAGCATAAGGGGGACTAACAACCGTGCGGGGGCACAGAAGGGGAACTAAAACTGTATGGGAGCATAAGGGGGACTAACAACAGTGCGGGGGCACAGAAGGGGAACTAACAAGACTCTATAGGAGCATAAGGGGGACTAACAACCGTGCGGGGCACAGAAGGGGAATTAAAACTGTATGGGAGCATAAGGGGGACTAACAACTGTGTGGGGGCACAGAAGGGGAACTAACAAGACTCTATAGGAGCATAAGGGGGACTAACAACCGTGTGGGGGCACAGAAGAGGAACTAATAAGACTGTATAGGAGCATAAGGGGGACTAACAACAGTGCGGGGGCACAGAAGGGGAACTAAAACTGTATGGGAGCATAAGGAGGACTAACAACCGTGTGGGGGCACAGAAAGGGAACTAACAAGACTGTATAGGAGCATAAGGGGGACTAACAACTGTGTGGGGGCACAGAGAGAAAACGAATAAATGTATAGTGGAAACTGCGTACAGTACCATCCCAGCGTTCCATCTAGTACCATCCCAGCGTTCCATCCAGTACCATCCCAGCGTTCCATCCAGTACAATCCCAGCGTTCCATCCAGTACTATCCCAGCGTTCCATCTAGTACCATCCCAGCGTTCCATCCAGTACCATCCCAGCGTTCCATCCAGTACCATCCCAGCGTTCCATCCAGTACCATCCCAGCGTTCCATCCAGTACCATCCCAGCGTTCCATCCAGTACCATCCCAGCGTTCCATCCAGTATCATCCCAGCGTTCCATCCAGTACCATCCCAGCGTTCCATCCAGTACCATCCCAGCGTTCCATCCAGTACCATCCCAGCGTTCCATCCAGTACCATCCCAGCGTTCCATCCAGTACCATCCCAGCGTTCCATCCAGTACCATCCCAGCGTTCCATCCAGTACCATCCCAGCGTTCCATCCAGTATGATGCCATCAGTGATTTCCATTCTTCATTCCTATGGTAACATGGAGGATGATGAAGACCTATGTGTATCTATAAAGCACGTCCGTAACGTCCATATAAGAAAGCAGTTCCCCATTGTAAGCAGAGCATTGTTAGAGCGTATGATAGAACCATTGTTTTTGTGTAATGAGCCTTGAAATGTCGTCATGTCACAACGTTGAATGTTACAGCAGATAAAAGCGCCGGACCTGAGCGTTCACCAGCGTTCAGCGGTTTGATTCTCTGCCTGCAGGGATCCATTTTGTCTCTCTGAAAGCTTTTCTCCCTTGTTCTATACAAAAGCAGAGAGTGGATGATCCCTCTAAGTCAATGTAAGGAAAATCACCGGCGTAACCATAGATCAGGGTGTAAACAGAAATCCATAGCACTTAGGAAGAACATGGTCATGTGGTGTAACCAACGGCAAACAAGGGACAACAGTCTGGAAGCGCACGGATCATTGCTATCACTGGTGATGGATATACAGTATATTGGTTCATACTGGGGCTGAGCTCCAGCATGCAGGCCTCCCTCCCCCACCCCTTCCTGCCCTGTATGATTGATGCATAAGGCTCAGTGCTTGAAGATAGAACATTTATATCAATGAGCAGAGCTGGCCGAGGTGGGGGAGGGAGGGAGGAGGCATGCATGCAGCAGCTCAGCACAACCTTTACAAATCTAGAAAGAAAACATGATTTTATAACTCTGCAGCCATCAGCTAAGTGACAGGAATCATTTCTTAATCTGCTATCAGCGCTCGATCTACCCATGTAAGATTACCCAAAAGTATCTGGATAAAATGTATTAACGTTTGACAAGTTATTAAAAGTGAAAGATCAGGTCTCTTCTGGAATATAGCCGAGACAAGCAGCACATGATGGCAGCGGGTACGGCAGGAAGACAGCAGGTACAGGCACGGGCACGGCACGGAGGGCGACGGGTACAGTTACGGCACGGAGGGCGGCTGGTACAAGCACAGTGCTGGGTGCAGCAGGTACAGGCACAGTACTGGGTGCAGCAGGTACAGGCACAGTACTGGGTGCAGCAAGTACAGGCACAGTGCTGGGTGCAGCAGGTACAGGCACAGTACTGGGTGCAGCAAGTACAGGCACAGTGCTGGGTGCAGCAGGTACAGGCACAGTACTGGGTGCAGCAAGTACAGGCACAGTGCTGGATGCAGCAGGTACAAGCACAGTACTGGGTGCAGCAGGTACAGGCACAGTACTGGGTGCAGCAGGTACAGGCACAGTTCTGGATGCAGCAGGTACAGGCACAGTTCTGGATGCAGCAGGTACAGGCACAGTTCTGGATGCAGCAGGTACAGGCACAGTTCTGGATGCAGCAGGTACAGGCACAGTTCTGGATGCAGCAGATACAGGCACAGTTCTGGATGCAGCAGGTACAGGCACAGTTCTGGATGCAGCAGATACAGGCACAGTTCTGGATGCAGCAGGTACAGGCACGGTTCTGGGTGCAGCAGGTACAGGCATAGTTCTGGGTGCAGCAGGTACAGGCACAGTACTGGGTGCAGAAGGTACAGGCACAGTTCTGGATGCAGCAGGTACAGGCACAGTACTGGATGCAGCAGGTACAGGCACAGTTCTGGATGCAGCAGGTACAGGCACAGTTCTGGGTGCAGCAGGTACAGGAACGACACTGGATGCAGCAGGTACAGACACAGTACTGGATGCAGCAGGTACAGGCACAGTACTGGATGCAGCAGGTACAGGCACAGTACTGGGTGCAGCAGGTACAGGCACAGTTCTGGGTGCAGCAGGTACAGGAACGACACTGGATGCAGCAGGTACAGACACAGTACTGAATACAGCAGGTACAAGCACAGTATTGGGTGCAGCAGGTACAGGCACAGTTCTGGGTGCAGCAGGTACAGGCACAGTACTGGATGCAGCAGGTACAAGCACAGTAATGGGTGCAGCAGGTACAGGCACAGTACTGGGTGCAGCAGGTACAGGCACAGTTCTGGGTGCAGCAGGTACAGGAACGACACTGGATGCAGCAGGTACAGACACAGTACTGAATACAGCAGGTACAAGCACAGTGCTGGGTGCAGCAGGTACAGGCACAGTACTGGGTGCAGCAGGTACAGGCACGGTTCTGGGTGCAGCAGGTACAGGCACAGTGCTGGATGCAGCAGGTACAGGCACAGTGCTGGGTGCAGCAGGTACAGGCACAGTACTGGATGCAGCAGGTACAAGCACAGTAATGGGTGCAGCAGGTACAGGCACAGTACTGGGTGCAGCAGGTACAGGCACAGTGCTGGGTGCAGCAGGTACAGGCACAGTACTGGATGCAGCAGGTACAGGCACAGTTCTGGATGCAGCAGGTACAGGCACGGTTCTAGATGCAGCAGGTACAGGCACAGTACTGGAAGCAGCAGGTACAGGCACAGTACTGGATGCAGCAGGTACAGACACAGTACTGGATGCAGCAGGTACAGGCAGAGTACTGGATGCAGCAGGTACAGGCACAGTACTGGGTGCAGCAGGTACAGGCACAGTTCTGGGTGCAGCAGGTACAGGCACAGTTCTGGGTGCAGCAGGTACAGGAACGACACTGGATGCAGCAGGTACAGACACAGTACTGAATACAGCAGGTACAGGCACAGTACTGGGTGCAGCAAGTACAGGCACAGTTCTGGGTGCAGCAGGTACAGGCACAGCACTGGGTGCAGCAGGTACAGGCACAGTAATGGGTGCAGCAGGTACGGGCACAGTACTGGGTGCAGCAGGTACAGGCACAGTTTTGGGTGCAGCAGGTACAGGAACGACACTGGATGCAGCAGGTACAGACACAGTACTGAATACAGCAGGTACAAGCACAGTGCTGGGTGCAGCAGGTACAGGCACAGTACTGGGTGCAGCAGGTACAGGCACAGTGCTGGGTGCAGCAGGTACAGGCACAGTACTGGATGCAGCAGGTACAGGCACAGTGCTGGGTGCAGCAGGTACAAGCACAGTACTAGGTGCAGCAGGTACAGGCAAAGTGCTGGGTGCAGCAGGTACAGGTGCAGTGTCCCAGAAAAGGCTCTCTATTCCTGTTCTGGAAAGCATATCCACTGCAATTGTTTGCCATGTCACCCCCCTACAACTCCCCTAGGTGAAGTCCTGCGACCAGGGTTTTTCTCTCTCGTCACTTTGTCACCTGTGCCTTGAGCGTGGGAAACATACACTTCAACACTCACAACCATATTCATTCCTGTTGTCTAGATGTCTAGTCCAGTCATGTTTTGATATTGAGATGCTACCCTTTAATATTTGCCGAGGTCGGCTCAATTTTAGTAGGGAGGTATGCAGTGTCCCAGAACAGGCTCTCTATTCCTGTTCTGGAAAGCATATCCACTGCAACTGTTTGCCATGACACCCCCTACAACTCTCAGGTTCTATGGTTGTACTCAGGTTTCCTGTATATTCCTTTGTGCACATGTTTTTGTATAGTGGTTATGCAAAGGCTGGTGATCACGTGACCGTGCCCTGTTACCATGGTAACCCCGATGGCCGTCGAGCTTTGGCCAGGGGTTGCCATGTGACTTCCTCTAGCCCTGGGTTCCTGTTCCCTACCTCAGAGGGGATAGGTGTGTTTCCTGCAGTCTCTCTCCCCTGTTAGGAGAGTGGTCGGTGCTCTGCTGCTCCAGTTACTGGCTGTCCCCCTGCTTCAAGTGCCAAGAGTATCCTCTTATCTGGGTGTCGTTTCAGTCATCAACTTCCTCATCAACTCAAGTTATTTAACGCAAGTACTCATTCTTTGTATATTCCACCCAGCATCTCTACTCTATTATGACCACTACTCCCATCATCCGGTACGCTTCACCAACAGCCTATTGCAGCACCACCCTTACTCTGCTCATACAAGGTTATTATATTCCCGGTTGCATCCGGAAGAGACTGTTGCTATTGGTTACTACCGTTACAATAAAACTGTAACCACCATTGTTACTGATCCCTGGCATTGGTGTGATAATTGGTGCCCCGACTAAGTGCAACAAAGAATCGCATGCCCAGTATTCCCGCATGGTCAGGAGCCCGGTTTCCAGCTGTATCACCCTCGTGCCTACACAGTGACAACGCTATACCCTACAGCTGCCCCGGCTCCTGCCTGTTAGCAACATCTACACTGCGGAGTGGCCCCTAGGGGCCAGGGTCATCGCACAGGCACAGTACTGGGTGCAGCAGGTACAAGCACAGTACTGGGTGCAGCAGGTACAGGCAAAGTGCTGGGTGCAGCAGGTACAGGCACAGTTCTGGATGCAGCAGGTACAGGCACAGTGCTGGGTGCAGCAGGTACAGGCACAGCGCTAGGGGCAGCAAGTACAGGCACAGTACTGGGTGCAGCAGGTACAGGCACAGTTCTGGGTGCAGCAGGTACAGGCAAAGTGCTGGGTGCAGCAGGTACAGGCACAGTTCTGGATGCAGCAGGTACAGGCACAGTGCTGGGTGCAGCAGGTACAGGCACAGCGCTAGGGGCAGCAAGTACAGGCACAGTACTGGGTGCAGCAGGTACAGGCACAGTACTGGGTGCAGCAGGTACAGGCACAGGACAGGGTGCAGCAGATACAGGCACAGTACTGGGTGCAGCAGGTACACGCACAGCACTGGGGGCAGCAGGTACAGGCACAGTGCTGGATGCAGCAGGTACAGGCACAGTGCTGGGTGCAGCAGGTACAGGCACAGTACTGGGTGCAGCAGGTACAGGCACAGCACTGGGGGCAGCAGGTACAGGCACAGTACTGGGTGCAGCAGGTACAGGCAAAGTGCTGGGTGCAGCAGGTACAGGCACAGTACTGGGTGCAGCAGGTACAGGCACAGTACTGGGTGCAGCAGGTACAGGCACAGTGCTGGGTGCAGCAGGTACAGGCACAGTGCTGGGTGCAGCAGGTACAACCATAGTTCTGAATGCAGCAGGTACAGGCAAAGTGCTGGGTGCAGCAGGTACCGGCAAAGTGCTGGGTGCAGCAGGTACAGGCACAATACTGGGTGCAGCAGGTACAGGCACAGTGCTGGGTGCAGCAGGTACAGGATCAGGACTGGGTGCAGCAGATACAGGCACAGTACTGGGTGCAGCAGGTACAGGCACAGTACTGGGTGCAGCAGGTACAGGCACAGTGCTGGGTGCAGCAGGTACAGGCACAGTGCTGGGTGCAGCAGGTACAAGCACGGCACTGGATGCAGCAGGTACAAGCACAGTACTGGGTGCAGCAGGTACAGGCACAGTACTGGGTACAGCAGGTACATGCACAGTGCTGGGTGCAGCAGGTACAAGCACAGTACTGGGTGCAGCAGGTACAGGCAGAGTACTGGGTGCAGCAGGTACAGGCACAGCACTGGGGGCAGCAGGTACAGGCATAGTTCTGGGTACAGCAGGTACAGGCACAGTACTGGGTGCAGCAGGTACAGGCACAGTGCTGGGTGCAGCAGGTACAGGCATAGTACTGGGTGCAGCAGGTACAGGCACAGCACTGGGGGCAGCAGGTACAGGCACAGTGCTGGGTGCAGCAGGTACAGGCACAGTGCTGGGTGCAGCAGGTACAAGCACAGTACTGGGGGCAGCAGGTACAGGCACAGTACTGGGTGCAGCAGGTACAGGCACAGTGCTGGGTGCAGCAGGAACAGGCACAGCACTGGGTGCAGCAGGTACAGGCACAGTACTGGGTGCAGCAGGTACAGGCATAGTTCTGGGTGCAGCAGGTACAGGCACAGTGCTGGATGCAGCAGGTACAGGCACAGCACTGGGTGCAGCAGGTACAGGCACAGCACTGGGGGCAGCAGGTACAGGCAGAGCACTGGGGGCAGCAGGTACAGGCACAGTGCTGGGTGCAGCAGGTACAAGCATAGTTCTGGATGCAGCAGGTACAGGCACAGTGCTGGGTGCAGCAGGTACAGGCACAGTGCTGGGTGCAGCAGGAACAGGCACAGCACTGGGGGCAGCAGGTACAGGCACAGTGCTGGGTGCAGCAGGTACAGGCACAGTGCTGGGTGCAGCAGGAACAGGCACAGCACTGGGGGCAGCAGGTACAGGCACAGTGCTGGGTGCAGCAGGTACAGGCACAGTGCTGGGTGCAGCAGGAACAGGCACAGCACTGGGGGCAGCAGGTACAGGCACAGTGCTGGATGCAGCAGGTACAGGCACAGTGCTGGGTGCAGCAGGTACAGGCACAGTGCTGGGTGCAGCAGGAACAGGCACAGCACTGGGGGCAGCAGGTACAGGCACAGTGCTGGGTGCAGCAGGTACAGGCACAGTGCTGGGTGCAGCAGGAACAGGCACAGCACTGGGGGCAGCAGGTACAGGCACAGTGCTGGGTGCAGCAGGTACAGGCACAGTGCTGGGTGCAGCAGGAACAGGCACAGCACTGGGGGCAGCAGGTACAGGCACAGTTTTGGATGGAGCAGGTACAGGCACAGTGCTGGGTGCAGCAGGTACAGGCACAGTGCTGGGTGCAGCAGGAACAGGCACAGCACTGGGGGCAGCAGGTACAGGCACAGTTCTGGATGCAGCAGGTACAGGCACAGTACTGGGTGCAGCAGGTACAGGCACAGTACTGGGTGCAGCAGGTACAGGCACAGTGCTGGATGCAGCAGGTACAGACACAGTACTGGATGCAGCAGGTACAGGCACAGTGCTGGGTGCAGCAGGTACAGGCACAGTGCTGGGTGCAGCAGGTACAGACACAGTACTGGATGCAGCAGGTACAGGCACAGTGCTGGGTGCAGCAGGTACAGGCACAGTGCTGGGTGCAGCAGGTACAGGCACAGCACTGGGGGCAGCAGGTACAGGCACAGCACTGGGGGCAGCAGGTACAGGCACAGCACTGGGTGCAGAAGGTACAGGCACAGTACTGAGGATAGCAGTATGGGGACATTATGTAGATTGTGGGAAGGGAATTATAAAAGCATAAAAGGATTTTTGGGGACTAAGAGGGGACAGGACTGCGGCCAGTGATTGGCTGAGGGGGCTGTCATTGCTGAGACCAGTCTGTAGTATAGTGGCAGCCGGATTGTTCAGTGGGAGACCCTGAGACACTGCAGGAAGACCCTGGGGGGTGGGAATCAGTGACAATAGGCTCTATATTATGTTCAATATAAGCCCGGCCATAAATAAAAAATGTAACGGGCTGGAGTTCCCCTTTAAATGGCAGGATTGGAGCTCTAGCAGCCGGAGCACGGCTCTATGGTAGTCGCACCCGCTGTATGTCAGGTTGTTTTACATACTTCTTCTATATAACAATTATTAATCACTGGTAACGATGTGTGGGGGAGGGGGGTCGGTGAATGGGCGGAGTCTGCAGTAACGCAATGTGTGGCGGCTTGGATGGGAGAGCGTCTCCTTCTATCAGATGAAGATGCAGCAGATCTGGGAGAGGAGGAGGATTACAGCGAGGTGTCTAATAATAGAGGAATATTCTAGAATGACGTCTCATTATCACATATTACCCCGGGGTAGAGATATGTCAGGTGCACGGAGCTCCGCTCCACGTTACCATCACCCCCAAACCTCCTGACCTCGCTCATCATCATCATCATCATCACCGCTCCTGCTCCTCGGATGAGACACCAATAACAAACAGTAAGATGATTAATGGACGTTAAGCACGAACTAGCGAGACGCTGCCAATAATCAGTGATCAGATCCTGCGATCCAGCAGCGGCTACAGGGTCCTAATGGGGGTCTGTGCGACTGTCATAAAGGGGAACTCCACAGGGAAGGGCTTTTTCTGTAAATTACCTGGTGTCAGAAAGTTATACAGATCTGTAATTTACTTCTATATAGAAATCTCCGGTCTTCCAGTACTTATCAGCTGCTGTATGTTCTGCAGGAAGTGGTGTATTCTCTCCAGTCTTCCAGTACTTATCAGCTGCTGTATGTCCTGCAGGAAGTGGTGTATTCTCTCCAGTCTTCCAGTACTTATCAGCTGCTGTATGTCCTGCAGGAAGTGGTGTATTCTCTCCAGTCTGACAGTACTTATCAGCTGCTGTATGTCCTGCAGGAAGTGGTGTATTCTCTCCAGTCTGACACAGCGCTCTCTGCTGCCACCTCTGTCCATGTCAGGAACTGTCCAGAGCAGCAGCAAACCTGCTATATACTATAACCTGCTGCACTTTGACAGGATAATTCCACATGATTTCCATCCGTGTAGAAGTCAGGGAGAAGCGGTGACATTACATGAGAAATATGAGTGTGTTCCATCAGGATGTGTCAGGTTACATAACACGCGTGACAAGTGGGGGATGGAGTCAGGAGGACATGTGAGATAATATACGGGTGACTGATACTGGATGAATAGGACTGATTGTGCAGCTCTACACAGCCCCGGTATACAGCAGTCACCTCATCTCTATGGTACATGACTGGTAGATGACCTCCGCTCTATGGTATATGACTGGTGGATGACCTCAGCTGTATGGTATATGACTGGGTGACCTCATCTCTATGGTATATGACTGGTGGATGACCTCATCTCTATGGTATATGACTGGTGGATGACCTCATCTCTATGGTATATGACTGGGTGACCTCATCTCTATGGTATATGACTGGTGTATGCCCTCATCTCTATGGTATATGACTGGGTGACCTCATCTCTATGGTATATGACTGGTGGATGACCTCATCTCTATGGTATATGACTGGGTGACCTCATCTCTATGGTATATGACTGGTGTATGCCCTCATCTCTATGGTATATGACTGGGTGACCTCATCTCTATGGTATATGACTGGTGGATGACCTCATCTCTATGGTATATGACTGGGTGACCTCATCTCTATGGTATTGTACAGAGTCCAGCATTACCCACACATAGTGAGAGTATAGTGATCAGCGTGCAGTTACATCCAGTGTCTCACAGGGGGGCGTCTTTTCTCATCAGTCATTCACTGTCTCTTTTCTTCTCCGTTTGTTCCGGGCCATGATGAAGACTTCACAGAGGGGGGTCTTTTATTTTTTTCCCTTTTTTCCCCATGACATGGGTTGGTCAGCCCACACATTTGATGACAATTGGCCGCACATGTTTGCTGACAACACCTGAGATACCCCTGCACATGGTTGTCAGTCAGGTATAGTCCCTGTTACATGCGTCATAAGGACCACCAGCCCAATGGTCATGCCGATGCCAGGTGATCCCCCGTGGTTTGGTATCTATCGGCAAGGTCTTCAGGTGGCAGGCCTGCCAAGCACATGGCGGATGGTTATGGTGGAGGAATTCTCCCCGTATCTCTTTTCCTCTGGGTTATCTGCGGCATAACACCTCTTATCATTCCCTGCACCGGATTCAATTAGCAGAAGAGAAGAGTTATCTGAAAGTTTAATGTCAAGCGCTTCCATTGTACTGGGAGATGCGGGAGATTAATGACGGAGATAAATGCCGGCTGTGCCGCACAAACCTTCCCGCTCTTCTCCATTACCCTCACATTCTCACTTTTGTTCTCTTTCGTGTTTGTTCCATTTTTCATTCCTGATGACAAGAAGTTTTTATGACTGAGAAAAAAAAAATGACCCGAGGAGAACGTTTAATTATCGTCCCTTCCGGCAAACATGGAGGCTGCTAGGAATAGACGTTGTGTAGCCGGTGGGTGGGATGGGTGGGAGGACCCCCGATGGTACACTGCACCCTGTATAACAGCAATGACTGCCCGATTGTCGTGCAGAGACCGAGGTGGGGTCCTGACTCAGCTCACGTCCTACCGAAATAAACAGATCTCACTGGCGGCGTGTCAGTAATGGACGGAGAACGGCGGCTGATGTCAGATCCTACAGTCCAATCCAGCAAAACCGTCCAAAGTAAACACGTTTTCCAGACGGCTTTTAACCTCTTATGATCAGACAAGGTGGTACGAGCAATAACCAGGATTGCTTAAGCTGAACGTGCACTCGAGATTCCTCCGGGGCCAAAGTACATGTTTATTCAGTAAGAAGAGCGGAAAAGGCTGCTGACTCCTTTACCAACTGCTTAGCTCTTAAAGGGGAACTCCAGCCAAAAATCCACTGGGGTCAGAAAGTTATATAGATTTGTAATTAGTTCAATGTAAAATGTATCAGTCTGACACAGCGCTCTCTGCTGCCACCTCTGTGCATGTCAGGAACTGTCCATGATGCTCTCTTTTCTGATGGCCATTTGCAGCTGCAGTAAAATTGGATTATTCCTTGGAATCTGAAATGCCACAGAAGTGATGCTGAGCCACAGCATGCACACCTCCTCCCTCCCTGTCTTGACTTATTGATGTACAGAGCCGAGCCTCCAGCCCTGCATGTCAATCAGTCAAGGAAAGGGTGGGTGAGGGAGGAGGATGCATGCTGCTGCTCAGCCTCACTTCTGTGGCTCTGGTACCAACCTGACAGAATTCCCTTAATTGTTTGCAGGTCCCGAATTCTTAAGTGATTTTTTTTTCTTTTTGCCGTTGATGGTGCTGCCCCATGTGACAAGGACTGCCCCGCATGTATTGACCAATAGGCAGATGATGTTGCTAGTAAAGCAATGGAGTGCAGACAGGCCGCACAGAATAACTGCACCACAAGACAAAGGGGAGGATAGGCGTATGGGCTGCTGATCTTTGAAGATGTTTGAGGTTTCAGGATAGAAGGATAAACGTGAAATGAAGCGCTGGGGATCCCTTTGGCCTTTACATCTGTATTCCGGTACAGAAAGACGGAAAAAAACACATCGGCATTTGCAAAGTGCATCTCTTTACTATTCTCTCCAGAAGTCTGAAAAGTCATCGCAAATGTTAGTTTGATAAAAGTCTCAAACGACAAAAACATCAGCTGAACAAAAGTTTGAAGAAAAAGTCTGAAATTTTCCAACCTTGATCCATTTATACCGTATCGGCCTGAAGAAATCCTGTCACCATGTGATTACAGCGCACGTCAGAGCGGAGTTCATCGCACCTCGCCCAGATGGACGGTTACTTGTGGCTTGTTTTTTGTTTTTTTGGATTTGTTGCAGGTTTTTTTTTTTTAAGTAAAAAAAAAAAAAGATTTGCCAAGACTGAGGGCGAAAAAACACAAGGGGAATATCTGATAAATGACCGATGTATACAGTATATACCTTTATACCTTTAGGCCACTTGTATGGGGTTTTACAGACCACGTATACTGCCCCAATGGGCACAGGATGGGTTCACATGATCAGATATTTCATTGTAGTTATTGAATACAATGTTAGGAATGGAGGAAAAGCATAAGGGTAAAACTGAGATGTCTCCTCTTCAGATTGTGGTGTCCTATAAAACACAAAACCCTGAAAAGTCTATATAAACCCAAAGATGGAGTAACCATCCCGAGGATCAACCTTGCCTTCACCTAGGATCCCTCTTAACTGTCAGGACAATTCGTAAAAAGCCAAAGGATTGATCCTCAGTGGGACGAAGGGTGTAAGCCGAAGTATCCTACTGGTATCCACTCAACTTCTTTGGGTAATCTTGAGGAGTTGGCTTCGCCCAGCTGAGTGTTCAAGTTTGGAGAACGTTGCCAAACCCTAATAGTTCGGCATCTCTGCTCCTAATGAATTTAGGTAATCAAAAATACCACCAGGACCTGCGACATGGACACAAATATACAGGAAAGGGTAGTGCACAGTGATGTTGGAGTACTGTTGAGGGAGTTTCATCACTAAGTTCTGTTTATTTTGCAGGATCTGAACAGAACAAATATCCTACAAGTGGGAATTCTTACCCACTGAAATCCTGAATCAGCTCGGCCCTAATGTGTACCAGGTCATTTCCTGAATCAGCTCGATACTAAAGTGCACCAGGTCACTTTCTAAATCAGCTCGATACTAATGTGTACCAGTCACTTCCTAAATCAGCTCGATACTAATGTGTATAAAGTCGCTTCCTGAATCAGCTTGGCACTAATGTGTACAAGTTCACTTCCTGAATTAGCATGGCACTAATGTATACCAGGTCACTTCCTGAATCAGCTTGGCACTAATGTATACCAGGTCACTTCCTCAATCAGCTCGGCACTAATGTATACCAGGTCCCTTCCTCAATTAGCTCGACAGTAATGTGTAGCGGTTCACTTCCTGAATTAGCATGGCACTAATGTATACCAGGTCACTTCCTGAATCAGCTCGATACTAATGTGTACCAGGTCACTTCCTGAATCAGCTCGATACTAATGTGTACCAGGTCACTTCCTAAATCAGCTCGATACTAATGTGTACCAGTCACTTCCTAAATCAGCTCGATACTAATGTGTACCAGGTCACTTCCTAAATTAGCTCGATACTAATGTGTACCAGGTCACTTCCTGAATCAGCTCGGCACTAATGTATACCAGGTCACTTCCTGAATCAGCTCGATACTAATGTGTACCAGGTCACTTCCTAAATCAGCTCGATACTAATGTGTACCAGTCACTTCCTAAATCAGCTCGATACTAATGTGTACCAGGTCACTTCCTAAATTAGCTCGATACTAATGTGTACCAGGTCACTTCCTGAATCAGCTCGGCACTAATGTGTACCAGGTCACTTCCTCAATCAGCTCGGCACTAATGTGTACAAGTTCACTTTCTGAATTAGCATGGCACTAATGTGTACCAGGCCACTTCCTGAATCAGCTTGGCACTAATGTGTACCAGGTCACTTCCTAAATTAGCTCGATACTAATGTGTACCAGGTCACTTCCTGAATCAGCTCGGCACTAATGTATACCAGGTCACTTCCTGAATCAGCTCAGTACTAATGTATACCAGGTCACTTCCTGAATCAGCTCGGCACTAATGTATACCAGGTCACTTCCTCAATCAGCTCGACACTAATATATACCAGGTCACTTCCTCAAACAGCTCGGCACTAATGTGTACCAGGTCACTTCCTGAATAAGCATGGCACTAATGTGTACCAGGTCACTTCCTGAATCAGCTCAGCACTAATGTGTACCAGGTCACTTCCTGAATCAGCTCGGCACTAAAGTGTACCAGGTCACTTCCTCAATCAGCTCGACACTAATGTATACCAGGTCCCTTCCTCAATCAGCTCGGCACTAATGTGTACCAGGTCACTTCCTGAATTAGCATGGCACTAATGTGTACCAGGTCACTTCCTGAATCAGCTCAGCACTAATGTGTCCAAGGTCACTTCCTGAATCAGCTCAGCACTAATGTGTACCAGGTCACTTCCTGAATCAGCTCGGCACTAAAGTGTACCAGGTCACTTCCCAAATCAGGTCGATATCAATGTGTACCAGGTCACTTCCTGAATCAGCTCGGCACTAATGTATACCAGGTCACTTACTCAATTAGCTTGGCGTTAATGTGTACCAGGTCATTTCCTGAATCAGCTCGGCACTAATGTGTACCAGGTCATTTCCTGAATCAGCTCGGCACTAATGTGTACCAGGTCATTTCCTAAATCAGCTCGGCACTAATGTGTACCAGGTCATTTCCTAAATCAGCTCGGCACTAATGTGTACCAGGTCATTTCCTAAATCAGCTCGGCACTAATGTGTACCAGGTCATTTCCTGAATCAGCTCGGCACTAATGTGTACCAGGTCACTTTCTAAATCAGCTCGGCACTATTGTGTACCAAGTCACTTCCTGAATCAGCTCGGCACTAATGTGTACCAGGTCACTTCCTAAATCAGCTCGGCACTAATGTGTACCAGGTCACTTCCTGAATCAGCTCGGCACTAATGTGTACCAGGTCATTTCCTAAATCAGCTCGGCACTAATGTGTACCAGGTCATTTCCTAAATCAGCTCGGCACTAATGTGTACCAGGTCATTTCCTGAATCAGCTCGGCACTAATGTGTACCAGGTCACTTTCTAAATCAGCTCGGCACTATTGTGTACCAAGTCACTTCCTGAATCAGCTCGGCACTAATGTGTACCAGGTCACTTCCTAAATCAGCTCGGCACTAATGTGTACCAGGTCACTTCCTGAATCAGCTCGGCACTAATGTGTACCAGGTCACTTCCTGAATCAGCTCGGCACTAATGTGTACCAGTCACTTCCTAAATCAGCTCGGCACTAATGTGTACCAGGTCACTTCCTGAATCAGCTCGGCACTAATGTGTACCAGGTCACTTCCTGAATCAGCTCGGCACTAATATGTACCAAGTCACTTCCTGAATTAGCTCGGCACTAATGGGTACCAGGTCACTTTCTGAATAAGATCGGCACTAATGCGTACTGAGGTCACACAAATCTCTGGAGACAACCCATGCTCTGGAGATGTGTGCGACCTCAGAAGGTGACAGTGGAGGGGGAATAAAGTATACTTGCCACTCCCTGAGGTCCCGACCACCCGATTGGCGTCTCGTCCTGGCCCTAGGCAAAGAGCTATCAACAGTAAAAGCAAAGAAATGGGCCAAACTTAAAAAGAAAGCCATTGTGCTAAAGTAAAGCCTATATTACGGAATTCCCCTTTAGCACGGGGCGTATACCCCAGCTGCTTGTATACAGGCCCACAGCCGCTCTTTGTTTCCCAGGATCTGATCACACATTGTAATCTGATAATCCAGCATTTCTGACAGTCCATAATTGTTTTATTAATTGAGTTTTACTGTGCATTAAATGACGCCACATATGTCGCCTTCCCTCAGCGCTCACTATTCAGCCGGAGCGATTTAATTTCTCGTGGCATAAGGAAACGGTGCTTCTAGGGGACGTGCATATGGCCTCTGACAGAGCTTGTAGAACGGCAATCTGGGGGGCTATGACCCCGGCTCCTGGCCCTCAGGGTATGGGCACAAAATACTTTGGCCCTATCCACAGAAAAGAGCAGAGACTGCTGGGGGCCCGACTGTCGGGCCCCCAGAATGGAGACCACTGAATCCTTTCTGAATCCATTCATTCTCTATAGAGCTGATCTCTTATGCCCTGTGCACACTGTGTATAGGACATAACTACCCCGGATGGGAATACGCAGCTTGTAGGACACTGATACACACTATCATTATATTTCCTGTGTAACTAAGAGTCAGAGAGGAGGGGTCAAAACCTAGAGTGCTCCGCCCCCTTCAGCACTTGGTTTTTAGCATTGGCCACAGATCTTACACATACGCCATGACCAGGGCCGGCGTCAGCACAGGGATTACCCGGGCAAGTGCTGCGGCCCCAGCGCCTCCAGGGGCCCAGAGAAGGGGAGAGGGGCCCAGTGTTCTAATGTTCAGCCTGATCACTATAGTGCAGGGGGAGGAGCGCTGAACATCAGAAAACAGAGAAGGAGCTGGACCTGCCAGCATCCTGCAGAGAGAGGGGTGAAGGACCTGATCACATGACCTGCAGGTCCTCAATACCACAGTGTGGAGAGGAGCTGGGCAGACAGGAAGAGGAGCTGTAAGTGCTGTGTGCGTGGGTCTCTGTGTGTGTGTCAGTCAGTAATGTGTGTGTGTCAGTCAGTCAGTGTGTGTCAGTTAGCAATGTGTATGTCAGTCAGTAATGTGTGTGCCTGTGTGTCATTCAGTCAGTAATGTGTGTGTCTGTGTGTCAGTCAGCACTGTGTGTGTCAGTCTGTCAGTAATGTGTGTGTGTGTGTGTGTCAGTTAGTCAGTCAGTATGTGTCTGTGTGTCAGTCAGCAATGTGTGTGTGTGTGTATCTGTCTGTGTGTCAGTCACTCAGCAATGTTTGTGTGTCCGTAATGTGTGTATATGTGTCAGTCAGTGGCGGATTAAATGTACCCTGGGCCCCGGGCTGTCCACCCAACCTGGGCCCCCCCCCCCCCCAGTCAATCTGCCCACATTATGATCCGCTACTGCCCCCCCCCCCCCCACGCTATCCCCAAAAAAACACTGCCTGCCTCCCCTCCCTGCTGACCCCAATAAACATAATGTTTGGTCCCTTGCTGCTACCCCCAGTAAGCATTGCTCACGCCACTTCCCCCAATAAACATATTGCCAACTCACCCTGATGTTGCGCCCCCCCCCCCCAAGGTCACAGCAGCACAGAGGATGACAGGAGAGGAGGGGGCTGATCTTATAGGGGAGGTCACAGCAGCACAGAGGATGTCAGGAGAGGAGGGGGCTGATCTTATAGGGGAGGTCACAGCAGCACAGAGGATGTCAGGAGAGGAGGGTGCTGGTCTATAGGGGAGGTCACAGCAGCACAGAGGATGTCAGGAGAGGAGGGTGCTGGTCTATAAGGGAGGTCACAGCACCACAGAGGATGTCAGGAGAGGAGGGGCTGATCTTATAGGAGAGGACACAGCAGCACAGAGGATGTCAGGAGAGGAGGGGGCTGATCTTATAGGGGAGGACACAGCAGCACAGAGGATGTCAGGAGAGGAGGGGGCTGATACTATAGGAGAGGTCACAGCAGCACAGAAGATGTCAGGACTGGAGGGGGCTGATCTATAGGGAAGGACACAGCAGCACAGAGGATGTCAGGAGAGGAGGGGGCTGATCTTATAGTAGAGGACACAGCAGCACAGAGGATGTCAGGAGAGGAGGGGGCTGATACTATAGGAGAGGACACAGCACCACAGAGGATGTCAGGAGAGAAGGGGGCTGATCTTATAGGAGAGGTCACAGCAGCACAGAGGATGTCAGGAGAGGAGGGGGCTGATCTTATAGGGGAGGACACAGCAGCACAGAGGATGTCAGGAGGAGGGTGCTAATCCTATAGGAGATGGTCCCCCTTTCCCCCCCTTATAGATGGTCCCCCTCTCTCCCCCTTTATAGATGGTCCCCCTCTTTTCCCCTTTATAGATGGTCCCCCTCTTTCCCCCCTTTATAGATGGTCCCCCTCTCCCCCTTATACATGGTCCCCCTCTTTTCCCCTTTATAGATGGTCCCCCTCTTTCCCCCCTTATAGATGGTCCCCCTCTTTCCCCCCTTATAGATGGTCCCCCTCTTTCCCCCCCTTATAGATGTCCCCCTCTCCCCCTCCCTTATAGATGGTCCCCCTCTTCCCCCCCTTATAGATGGTCCCCCTCTCCCCCCTCCCTTTATAGATGGTCCCCCTCTGCTCCCCCCCTATAGATGGTCCCCCTCTTTCCCCCCTTATAGATGGTCCCCCTCTCCCCCCCTTATAGATGGTCCCCCTCTCCCCCCTCCCTTTATAGATGGTCCCCCTCTTTCCCCCCTTATAGATGGTCCCCCTCTGCTCCCCAGCTTATAGATGGTCCCCCTCTTTCCCCCCTTTATAGATGGTCCCCCTCTTTCCCCCCCTTATAGATGGTCCCCCTCTCCCCCCCCCCCTTATAGATGGTCCCCCTCTCCCCCCTCCCTTTATAGATGGTCCCCCTCTTTCCCCCCTTATAGATGGTCCCCCTCTGCTCCCCCCCCTTATAGATGGTCCTGGTCCCCCTCTGCTCCCCCCCTTATAGATGGTCCTGGTCCCCCTCTGCTCCCCCCCTTATAGATGGTCCCCCTCTCCCCCCTCCCTTTATAGATGGTCCCCCTCTTTCCCCCCTTATAGATGGTCCCCCTCTGCTCCCCCCCCTTATAGATGGTCCTGGTCCCCCTCTGTTCCCCCCCTTATAGATGGTCCTGGTCCCCCTCTGCTCCCCCCCTTATAGATGGTCCTGGTCCCCCTCTGCTCCCCCCCTTATAGATGGTCCTGGTCCCCCTCTGCTCCCCCCCCCCCCCCCCCTTATAGATGGTCCTGGTCCCCCTCTGCTCCCCCCCCCCCCTTATAGATGGTCCTGGTCCCCCTCTGCTCCTCCCCTTATAGATGGTCCCCCTCTGCTCCCCCCCCCTTATAGATGGTCCTGGTCCCCCTCTGCTCCCCCCCCTTATAGATGGTCCTGGTCCCCCTCTGCTCCCCCCCTTATAGATGGTCCTGGTCCCCCTCTGCTCCCCCCCTTATAGATGGTCCTGGTCCCCCTCTGCTCCCCCCCCTTATAGATGGTCCTGGTCCCCCTCTGCTCCCCCCCTTATAGATGGTCCTGGTCCCCCTCTGCTCCCCCCCTTATAGATGGTCCTGGTCCCCCTCTGCTCCCCCCCCCCCGCCCTTATAAATGGTCCTGGTCCCCCTCTGCTCTCCCCCTTATAGATGGTCCTGGTCCCCCTCTGCTCCCCCCCTTATAGATGGTCCTGGTCCCCCTCTGCTCCCCCCCTTATAGATGGTCCTGGTCCCCCTCCGCTCCCCCCCTTATAGATGGTCCTGGTCCCCCTCTGCTCCCCCCCTTATAGATGGTCCTGGTCCCCCTCCGCTCCCCCCTTATAGATGGTCCTGGTCCCCCTCTGCTCCCCCCCCCCCCCCCTTATAGATGGTCCTGGTCCCCCTCTGCTCCCCCCCTTATAGATGGTCCTGGTCCCCCTCTGCTCCCCCCCCCTTATAGATGGTCCTGGTCCCCCTCTGCTCCCCCCCCCTTATAGATGGTCCTGGTCCCCCTCTGCTCCCCGCCCCCTTATAGATGGTCCTGGTCCCCCTCTGCTCCCCCCCCCCTTATAGATGGTCCTGGTCCCCCTCTGCTCCCCGCCCCCTTATAGATGGTCCTGGTCCCCCTCTGCTCCCCGCCCCCTTATAGATGGTCCTGGTCCCCCTCTGCTCCCCCCCCCCTTATAGATGGTCCTGGTCCCCCTCTGCTCCCCCCCCCCCTTATAGATGGTCCTGGTCCCCCTCTGCTCCCCGCCCCCTTATAGATGGTCCTGGTCCCCCTCTGCTCCCCGCCCCCTTATAGATGGTCCTGGTCCCCCTCTGCTCCCCCCCCCCCTTATAGATGGTCCTGGTCCCCCTCTGCTTCCCCCCCCCCCCCCCCCCTTGCACAGCAGTCAGTAAATAAAAAAACAAAACACAACTCACCTGCCATCCGTTCCCCCGTCGATCCTCTCGGCTCCTGGTCTGTCCCCGGCTGCCTCCGGCTGATGATGCGGCTGCCGGGGGTGTCCCGTCCTCTCCCCGGCAGCGCGCGCATCACACAGCTCACTGTGCCGCCTGGGCCCTGACTTCCGGTATAGAGCGTCTCTAACGTGCGCTCTTAATACCGGAAGTCAGGGCCCAGGCGGAACAGTGAGCTGTGTGATGCGCGCGCTGCCGGGGAGAGGACGAGACACCCCCGGCAGCCGCATCATCAGCCGGAGGCAGCCGGGGACTCCTGTGACCGCAAGCAGCATTCACAAGAGTGCAGTGGCGGGCCGGGCCGCAGCGGCGTGGGCGGATTATAATGTGGGCGGCGCGGCATGGGCCCCCCCGGAGCCTCGGGCCCCGGGCGGCCGCCCAAACCGCCCACATTATAATCCGCCACTGGTGTCAGTAAGTGTGTTTGTGTATGTTAGTGGTGTCTCAGGTGATTGTGCATAGTGTGTGGATGAGGGGCCCGCTGAGGTTCTGTCTCCCAAGGGCCCACAACGAGCTGGAGCCGCCCTGGCCATGACTAGCCACAGGCACGCTGGGTTATCGAGGACCCTGTAGGCGCACACAGTATATGAAGTCAGGGCCTGGTGACTGTCAGTCATGTGGGGGGGGGGGGGGGAGCAGAGAGGCCTGCGGCATGCTGGGGGATCAGGACCGGATGGACAGAGGTGATAGTGACTGGTCACATAACACAGACGGCAAATACAAAGCTATAGGGGACCGTGTATCTGGCAGGCCTACAGTAAAAATATACTTTGATGCCCACAGAAACCGGTCACAGCTCCCATAGCAACCAGTCACAGCTCTCATAGTAACCAATCACAGCTCTCATAGCAACCAGTCACAGCTCTCATAGTAACCAATCACAGCTCTCATAGCAACCAGTCACAGCTCTCAAAGCAACCAATCACAGCTCTCATAGCAACCAGTCACAGCTCTCATAGTAACCAATCACAGCTCTCATAGCAACCACAGTGCAGCGTTTATATATTTGTGCTCTGGTAAAATGAAAGCTGAGCTGTGATTGGTTGCTATGAGAGCTGTGATTGGTTACTATGAGAGCTGTGACTGGTTGCTATAAGAGCTGTGATTGGTTGCTATGAGAGCTGTGATTGGTTGCTATGTGCAACAAAGAACATTTCTGCTGGGTGAAGATGGAAGCTATGGCAGCTGCAATGTACTAGAAAGGGCGTGTGATATGATGATGTGATGTTCTATATGATGATGTATGATGTTACTATGTGATGATGTGTGATGTTTCTGTGTGATGATGTGTGATGTATGTGATTATGTGTGATGTTACTGTGTGATGATGTATGATGTTGTATGTGATGATGTGTGATGTAATATAAGGTGCAGTGTGACAGGAGAGATACTATAGTGCAGTGAGATCCTGTGAGCTGGGATTGTGAGGTAATACTGTAGGAAAACTGTAGATGCTTTACAGCTACTCTGCTGGGTGAATGGATATATGATACTGGACTGAATAGACTCAACCAAGGAGAGTAGTGGGCTTACAGCTGGCTCGGGGTAGTGGCGTCCTGTGTAGACCCTAAGGTTCTCAGCGGTGGGGGCTGTTAGAGTGAAGAGTTCCTATGTCCATGGGTATGAATATCCCTCTAATGCTTTCTATGGGCACCAAGTGGCACAGGATCAGGAACAAGGGCCCACCTACTGGGTAGAGCTAGCCATCCAGGTAAACCCTAAGGAAATGTAGAAGTTGGCACTAGTTTTTGGCTTTAAGTGCACTTACCTAGCTACTGATTTACAGAGTACCTCCTGCAGACTCTTGCAGTGTTTCTGGAATACCTCCTGCAGACTCTTGCAGTGTTTCTGGAGTACTTCCTGCAGACTCTTGCAGTGTTTCTGGAGTACCTCCTGCAGACTCTTGCAGTGTTTCTCAAGTAGCTCCTGCAGACTATTGCAGTGTTTCTGGAGTACCTCCTGCAGACTATTGCAGTGTTTCTCAAGTAGCTCCTGCAGACTATTGCAGTGTTTCTGGAGTACCTCCTGCAGACTATTGCAGTGTTTCTGGAGTAACTCCTGCAATGTTTCTGGAGTAACTCCTGCAGACTATTGCAGTGTTTCTGGAGCACCTCCTGCAGACTCTTGCAGTGTTTCTGGAATACCTCCTGCAGACTCTTGCAGTGTTTCTCAAGTAGCTCCTGCAGACTATTGCAGTGTTTCTGGAGTACCTCCTGCAGACTATTGCAGTGTTTCTCGAGTAGCTCCTGCAGACTATTGCAGTGTTTCTGGAATACCTCCTGCAGACTATTGCAGTGTTTCTGGAGTAACTCCTGCACTGTTTCTTGAGTACCTCCTGCAGACTCTTGCAGTGTTTCTAGAGTAGCTCCTGCAGACTATTGCAGTGTTTCTGGAGTACCTCCTGCAGACTATTGCAGTGTTTCTGGAGCAACTCCTGCAGTGTTTCTGGAGTACCTCCTGCAGACTATTGCAGTGTTTCTGAAGTACCTCCTGCAGACCAGACTATTGCAGTGTTTCTGGAGTACCTCCTGCAGACTATTGCAGTGTTTCTGGAAAATCTCTTGCAAAATATTGCAATGTTTCTGGAGTACCTCCTGCAGACTATTGCAGTGTTTCTGGAATACCTCCTGCATTGTTTCTGGAGTACCTCCTGCAGACTATTGCAGTGTTTCTTGAGTACCTCCTGCAGACTCTTGCAGTGTTTCTAGAGTAGCTCCTGCAGACTATTGCAGTGTTTCTGGAGTACCTCCTGCAGACTATTGCAGTGTTTCTGGAGCAACTCCTGCAGTGTTTCTGGAGTACCTCCTGCAGACTATTGCAGTGTTTCTGAAGTACCTCCTGCAGACTATTGCAGTGTTTCTGGAGTACCTCCTGCAGACTATTGCAGTGTTTCTGGAAAATCTCTTGCAAAATATTGCAATGTTTCTGGAGTACCTCCTGCAGACTATTGCAGTGTTTCTGGAATACCTCCTGCATTGTTTCTGGAGTACCTCCTGCAGACTATTGCAGTGTTTCTGGAATACCTCCTGCATTGTTTCTGGAGTACCTCCTGCAGACTATTGCAGTGTTTCTGGAGCACCTCCTGCAGACTATTACAGTGTTTCTGGAGTGACTCCTGCAGACTATCGCAATGTTTCTGGAGCACCTTCTGCAGACTCTTGCAGTGTTTCTGGAGTACCTCTTGCAGACTATCGCAATGTTTCTGGAGTACCTCCTGCAGACTCTTGCAGTGTTTCTGGAGTACCTCTTGCAGACTCTTGCAGTGTTTCTGGAGTACCTCCTGCAGACTCTTGCAGTGTTTCTGGAGTACCTCCTGCAGACTATTGCAGTGTTTCTGGAGTACCTCCTGCAGACTCTTGCAGTGTTTCTGGAGTACCTCCTGCAGACTCTTGCAGTGTTTCTGGAGTACCTCCTGCAGACTATTGCAGTGTTTCTGGAGTACCTCCTGCAGACTCTTGCAGTGTTTCTGGAGTACCTCCTGCAGACTCTTGCAGTGTTTCTGGAGTACCTCCTGCAGACTATTGCAGTGTTTCTGGAATACCTCCTGCATTGTTTCTGGAGTACCTCCTGCAGACTATTGCAGTGTTTCTGGAATACCTCCTGCATTGTTTCTGGAGTACATCCTGCAGACTATTGCAGTGTTTCTGGAATACCTCCTGCATTGTTTCTGGAGTACCTCCTGCAGACTATTGCAGTGTTTCTGGAATACCTCCTGCATTGTTTCTGGAGTACCTCCTGCAGACTATTGCAGTGTTTCTGGAATACCTCCTGCATTGTTTCTGGAGTACCTCCTGCAGACTCTTGCAGTGTTTCTAGAGTAGCTCCTGCAGACTATTGCAGTGTTTCTGGAGTACCTCCTGCAGACTATTGCAGTGTTTCTGGAGCAACTCCTGCAGTGTTTCTGGAGTACCTCCTGCAGACTATTGCAGTGTTTCTGAAGTACCTCCTGCAGACCAGACTATTGCAGTGTTTCTGGAGTACCTCCTGCAGACTATTGCAGTGTTTCTGGAAAATCTCTTGCAAAATATTGCAATGTTTCTGGAGTACCTCCTGCAGACTATTGCAGTGTTTCTGGAATACCTCCTGCATTGTTTCTGGAGTACCTCCTGCAGACTATTGCAGTGTTTCTTGAGTACCTCCTGCAGACTCTTGCAGTGTTTCTAGAGTAGCTCCTGCAGACTATTGCAGTGTTTCTGGAGTACCTCCTGCAGACTATTGCAGTGTTTCTGGAGCAACTCCTGCAGTGTTTCTGGAGTACCTCCTGCAGACTATTGCAGTGTTTCTGCAGTACCTCCTGCAGACTATTGCAGTGTTTCTGGAGTACCTCCTGCAGACTATTGCAGTGTTTCTGGAAAATCTCTTGCAAAATATTGCAATGTTTCTGGAGTACCTCCTGCAGACTATTGCAGTGTTTCTGGAATACCTCCTGCATTGTTTCTGGAGTACCTCCTGCAGACTATTGCAGTGTTTCTGGAATACCTCCTGCATTGTTTCTGGAGTACCTCCTGCAGACTATTGCAGTGTTTCTGGAGTACCTCCTGCAGACTATTACAGTGTTTCTGGAGTGACTCCTGCAGACTATCGCAATGTTTCTGGAGCACCTCCTGCAGACTCTTGCAGTGTTTCTGGAGTACCTCTTGCAGACTATCGCAATGTTTCTGGAGCACCTCCTGCAGACTCTTGCAGTGTTTCTGGAGTACCTCCTGCAGACTCTTGCAGTGTTTCTGGAGTACCTCCTGCAGACTCTTGCAGTGTTTCTGGAGTACCTCCTGCAGACTATTGCAGTGTTTCTGGAGTACCTCCTGCAGACTCTTGCAGTGTTTCTGGAGTACCTCCTGCAGACTCTTGCAGTGTTTCTGGAGTACCTCCTGCAGACTATTGCAGTGTTTCTGGAGTACCTCCTGCAGACTCTTGCAGTGTTTCTGGAGCACCTCCTGCAGACTCTTGCAATGTTTCTGGAGTACCTCCTGCAGACTATTGCAGTGTTTCTGGAATACCTCCTGCATTGTTTCTGGAGTACCTCCTGCAGACTATTGCAGTGTTTCTGGAATACCTCCTGCATTGTTTCTGGAGTACATCCTGCAGACTATTGCAGTGTTTCTGGAATACCTCCTGCATTGTTTCTGGAGTACCTCCTGCAGACTATTGCAGTGTTTCTGGAATACCTCCTGCATTGTTTCTGGAGTACCTCCTGCAGACTATTGCAGTGTTTCTGGAATACCTCCTGCATTGTTTCTGGAGTACCTCCTGCAGACTATTGCAGTGTTTCTGGAATACCTCCTGCATTGTTTCTGGAGTACCTCCTGCAGACTCTTGCAGTGTTTCTGGAGTACCTCCTGCAGACTATTGCAGTGTTTCTGGAGTACCTCCTGCAGACTCTTGCAGTGTTTCTGGAGTACCTCCTGCAAACTCTTGCAGTGTTTCTGGAGTACCTCCTGCAGACTATTGCAGTGTTTCTGGAGTACCTCCTGCAGACTCTTGCAGTGTTTCTGGAGTACCTCCTGCAGACTATTGCAGTGTTTCTGGAGTACCTCCTGCAGACTCTTGCAGTGTTTCTGGAGTACCTCCTGCAGACTCTTGCAGTGTTTCTGGAGTACCTCCTGCAGACTCTTGCAGTGTTTCTGGAGTACCTCTTGCAGACTATCGCAGTGTTTCTGGAGTACCTCCTGCAGACTCTTGCAGTGTTTCTGGAGCAACTCCTGCAGTGTTTCTGGAGTACCTCCTGCAGACTATTGCAGTGTTTCTGAAGTACCTCCTGCAGACTATTGCAGTGTTTCTGGAGTACCTCCTGCAGACTATTGCAGTGTTTCTGGAAAATCTCTTGCAAAATATTGCATTGTTTCTGGAGTACATCCTGCAGACTATTGCAGTGTTTCTGGAATACCTCCTGCATTGTTTCTGGAGTACCTCCTGCAGACTATTGCAGTGTTTCTGGAATACCTCCTGCATTGTTTCTGGAGTACCTCCTGCAGACTATTGCAGTGTTTCTGGAGCACCTCCTGCAGACTATTACAGTGTTTCTGGAGTGACTCCTGCAGACTATCGCAATGTTTCTGGAGCACCTTCTGCAGACTCTTGCAGTGTTTCTGGAGTACCTCTTGCAGACTATCGCAATGTTTCTGGAGCACCTCCTGCAGACTCTTGCAGTGTTTCTGGAGTACCTCTTGCAGACTCTTGCAGTGTTTCTGGAGTACCTCCTGCATTGTTTCTGGAGTACCTCCTGCAGACTCTTGCAGTGTTTCTGGAGTACCTCCTGCAGACTCTTGCAGTGTTTCTGGAGTACCTCCTGCAGACTCTTGCAGTGTTTCTGGAGTACCTCCTGCAGACTATTGCAGTGTTTCTGGAGTACCTCCTGCAGACTATTGCAGTGTTTCTGGAATACCTCCTGCATTGTTTCTGGAGTACATCCTGCAGACTATTGCAGTGTTTCTGGAATACCTCCTGCATTGTTTCTGGAGTACCTCCTGCAGACTATTGCAGTGTTTCTGGAATACCTCCTGCATTGTTTCTGGAGTACCTCTTGCAGACTATTGCAGTGTTTCTGGAATACCTCCTGCATTGTTTCTGGAGTACCTCCTGCAGACTCTTGCAGTGTTTCTGGAGTACCTCCTGCAGACTATTGCAGTGTTTCTGGAGTACCTCCTGCAGACTCTTGCAGTGTTTCTGGAGTACCTCCTGCAAACTCTTGCAGTGTTTCTGGAGTACCTCCTGCAGACTATTGCAGTGTTTCTGGAGTACCTCCTGCAGACTCTTGCAGTGTTTCTGGAGTACCTCCTGCAGACTCTTGCAGTGTTTCTGGAGTACCTCCTGCAGACTCTTGCAGTGTTTCTGGAGTACCTCTTGCAGACTATCGCAGTGTTTCTGGAGTACCTCCTGCAGACTCTTGCAGTGTTTCTGGAGCAACTCCTGCAGTGTTTCTGGAGTACCTCCTGCAGACTATTGCAGTGTTTCTGAAGTACCTCCTGCAGACTATTGCAGTGTTTCTGGAGTACCTCCTGCAGACTATTGCAGTGTTTCTGGAAAATCTCTTGCAAAATATTGCAATGTTTCTGGAGTACCTCCTGCAGACTATTGCAGTGTTTCTGGAATACCTCCTGCATTGTTTCTGGAGTACCTCCTGCAGACTATTGCAGTGTTTCTGGAATACCTCCTGCATTGTTTCTGGAGTACCTCCTGCAGACTATTGCAGTGTTTCTGGAGCACCTCCTGCAGACTATTACAGTGTTTCTGGAGTGACTCCTGCAGACTATCGCAATGTTTCTGGAGCACCTTCTGCAGACTCTTGCAGTGTTTCTGGAGTACCTCTTGCAGACTATCGCAATGTTTCTGGAGTACCTCCTGCAGACTCTTGCAGTGTTTCTGGAGTACCTCTTGCAGACTCTTGCAGTGTTTCTGGAGTACCTCCTGCAGACTCTTGCAGTGTTTCTGGAGTACCTCCTGCAGACTATTGCAGTGTTTCTGGAGTACCTCCTGCAGACTCTTGCAGTGTTTCTGGAGTACCTCCTGCAGACTCTTGCAGTGTTTCTGGAGTACCTCCTGCAGACTATTGCAGTGTTTCTGGAGTACCTCCTGCAGACTCTTGCAGTGTTTCTGGAGTACCTCCTGCAGACTCTTGCAGTGTTTCTGGAGTACCTCCTGCAGACTATTGCAGTGTTTCTGGAATACCTCCTGCATTGTTTCTGGAGTACCTCCTGCAGACTATTGCAGTGTTTCTGGAATACCTCCTGCATTGTTTCTGGAGTACATCCTGCAGACTATTGCAGTGTTTCTGGAATACCTCCTGCATTGTTTCTGGAGTACCTCCTGCAGACTATTGCAGTGTTTCTGGAATACCTCCTGCATTGTTTCTGGAGTACCTCCTGCAGACTATTGCAGTGTTTCTGGAATACCTCCTGCATTGTTTCTGGAGTACCTCCTGCAGACTCTTGCAGTGTTTCTGGAGTACCTCCTGCAGACTATTGCAGTGTTTCTGGAGTACCTCCTGCAGACTCTTGCAGTGTTTCTGGAGTACCTCCTGCAAACTCTTGCAGTGTTTCTGGAGTACCTCCTGCAGACTATTGCAGTGTTTCTGGAGTACCTCCTGCAGACTCTTGCAGTGTTTCTGGAGTACCTCCTGCAGACTCTTGCAGTGTTTCTGGAGTACCTCCTGCAGACTCTTGCAGTGTTTCTGGAGTACCTCTTGCAGACTATCGCAGTGTTTCTGGAGTACCTCCTGCAGACTCTTGCAGTGTTTCTGGAGTACCTCCTGCAGACTCTTGCAGTGTTTCTGGAGTACCTCCTGCAGACTATTGCAGTGTTTCTGGAGTACCTCCTGCAGACTCTTGCAGTGTTTCTGGAGTACCTCCTGCAAACTCTTGCAGTGTTTCTGGAGTACCTCCTGCAGACTATTGCAGTGTTTCTGGAGTACCTCCTGCAGACTCTTGCAGTGTTTCTGGAGTACCTCCTGCAGACTCTTGCAGTGTTTCTGGAGTACCTCTTGCAGACTATCGCAGTGTTTCTGGAGTACCTCCTGCAGACTCTTGCAGTGTTTCTGGAGCACCTCCTGCAGACTATTGCAGTGTTTCTGGAGTACCTCCTGCAGACTCTTGCAGTGTTTCTGGAGCACCTCCTGCAGACTATTGCAGTGTTTCTGGAGTACCTCCTGCAGTGTTTCTGGAGTACTTCCTGCAGACTATTGCAGTGTTTCTGGAGTTCCTCCTGCAGACTATTGCAGTGTTTCTGGAGTACCTCCTGCAGACTATCACAATGTTTCTGGAGCACCTCCTGCAGACTCTTGCAATGTTTCTGGAGTACCTCCTGCAGACTATTGCAGTGTTTCTGGAGCACCTCCTGCAGACTCTTGCAATGTTTCTGGAGTACCTCCTGCAGACTATCGCAATGTTTCTGGAGCACCTCCTGCAGACTCTTGCAGTGTTTCTGAAGTACCTCCTGCAGACTATTGCAGTGTTTCTGGAGTACCTCCTGCAGACTCTTGCAGTGTTCCTGGAGCACCTCCTGCAGACTCTTGCAATGTTTCTGGAGTACCTCCTGCAGACTATCGCAATGTTTCTGGAGAACCTCCTGCAGACTATCGCAATGTTTCTGGAGTACCTCCTGCAGAATCTTGCAGTGTTTCTGGAGCACCTCCTGCAGACTATCGCAATGTTTCTGGAGCACCTCCTGCAGACTCTTGCAGTGTTTCTGGATTACTTCCTGCAGACTATCGCAATGTTTCTGGAGAACCTCCTGCAGACTATCGCAATGTTTCTGGAGAACCTCCTGCAGACTCTTGCAATGTTTCTGGAGCACCGCCTGCAGACTATTGCAGTGTTTCTGGAGCACCTCCTGCAGACTCTTGCAATGTTTCTGGAGTACCTCCTGCAGACTATTGCAGTGTTTCTGGAGCACCTCCTGCAGACTCTTGCAGTGTTTCTGGAGCACCTTCTGCAGACTCTTGCAATGTTTCTGGAGCACCTCCTGCAGACTCTTGCAATGTTTCTGGAGCACCTCCTGCAGACTCTTGCAGTGTTTCTGGAGCACCTCCTGCAGACTATTGCAGTGTTTCTGGTTATCAGCATTGGCCATAGTGGATCACATGATCTTCCCATAGAGGAGCTTAGGTGCCATATGTTACATTGACATCTGGGCGGGGTCTGCAGAACTTCTTGTGTTTACAGCTGAAATGTAATTTATATTGACAGAATTGACTTGTAGATTCCTCTTATTGGACGTCTCTGTCACATGTCGTATACATATACTCTATAAGCACATAGGTACCTAAGGCATAGGTATATTAGAGGGGTAATCTGGCGCCTCTCCTGTCCTCAGGCTGTGTGGGGTATTGCAGCTCAGCCATTGAAGTGGATGGAGGTGAATTGTAATACCGCACACAGCCTGAGGATAGGGGGGCGCTGTTTGGCTGTGCTTTCCTAATCCTGGAGAACCCCTATAAACCCCTATAGTAAGAGATGACTGTACATAGGGTGGTGTGTCCCGGATGAGGCCACACCATCAGATAATCCACCATAAGAAGAATGAATGAACTTCTCCCCATTCTCTCTCTTCATATGGGGGGGGGGGGGGGGGCTGGTCTGACTAGAGGAAGCGGCTGGTGACGTTGGCACAAAGCTTCATTGTATGGCGCCCGTCTCTGTGCCCGCCCGCTGAGATGGTGGATGACGTCATAAATAATAATCCTCTCATAGAAAGTTACAGGTTATAATAACCAAATGGATTCCACATGATAACACTCCCTGGACACTGAAGGGGTTAACCCCCCTGTACACAGTGTCACCCTCTCAGCTGTGAGTAAAGTTCTCCCTCAGTCCCAGCCCAGGGGTGTGTACAGGAGACTGTATATAAACTCTCCGCTATAGTTAGGAATCACTACTCTGTAGAGTGCCGGGAGGGGAGCGGGACCATGGCAGAAGGTACAGTATACACCGTGCGAGAGGGTACGGTATATACCGTGTGAGAGAGTACTGTATATACCATGTGAGAGGGTACGGTATATACCATGTCAGAGGGTACGGTATATACCATGTGAGAGGGTACGGTATATACCATGTCAGAGGATACTGTATATACCGTGCGAGAGGGTACGGTATATACCATGCGAGAGGGTACGGTATATACCATGTCAGAGGGTACTGTATATACCATGTGAGAGGGTACGGTATATACCATGTCAGAGGATACTGTATATACCGTGCGAGAGGGTACGGTATATACCATGCGAGA
Organism: Dendropsophus ebraccatus; assembly: GCF_027789765.1. Lineage (NCBI taxonomy): Eukaryota > Metazoa > Chordata > Amphibia > Anura > Hylidae > Dendropsophus > Dendropsophus ebraccatus. The sequence goes on along the minus strand of NC_091467.1, from coordinate 77,054,675 downwards.
GGGTACGGTATATACCGTGTGAGAGGTTACTGTATATACCGTGTGAGAGGGTACTGTATATACCATGTCAGAGGGTACTGTATATACCATGTGAGAGGGTACGGTATATACCATGTCAGAGGGTACTGTATATACCATGTGAGAGAGTACTGTATATACCATGTGAGAGAGTACTGTATATACCATGTGAGAGGGTGCTGTATATACCATGTGAGAGGGTGCTGTATATACCATGTGAGAGGGTACGGTATATACCATGTGAGAGGGTACGGTATATACCATGTCAGAGGGTACGGTATATACCATGTCAGAGGGTACTGTATATACCATGTGAGAGAGTACTGTATATACCATGTGAGAGGGTACTGTATATACCATGTGAGAGGGTGCTGTATATACCATGTGAGAGAGTACTGTATATACCATGTGAGAGGGTGCTGTATATACCATGTGAGAGGGTACGGTATATACCATGTGAGAGGGGATTGTAGTGGAGCTGAGTTTGTTACTTGGTGTTGCCCCCGCTCCTCCAGCTGTATACTGTGTATAGGGCTCCTCCAGCTGTATACTGTGTATAGGGCTCCTCCAGCTGTATACTGTGTATACGGCTCCTCCAGCTGTATACTGTGTATAGGGCTCCTCCAGCTGTATACTGTGTATAGGGCTCCTCCAGCTGTATACTGTGTATAGGGCTCCTCCAGCTGTATACTTTGTATAGGGGTCCTCCAGCTGTATACTGTGTATAGGGCTCCTCCAGCTGTATACTGTGTATAGGGCTCCTCCAGCTGTATACTGTGTATACGGCTCCTCCAGCTGTATACTGTGTATAGGGGTCCTCCAGCTGTATACTGTGTATAGGGCTCCTCCAGCTGTATACTGTGTATAGGGCTCCTCCAGCTGTATACTGTGTATAGGGCTCCTCCAGCTGTATACTGTGTATAGGGCTCCTCCAGCTGTATACTGTGTATAGGGCTCCTCCAGCTGTATACCCCTCTCCCTGTATATACCTCTCCCTGTATACTGACATGGACTGGGCTGAGGGTCTCTGAGAACATGAATGAGGGTCCGGAGACGCTGATGTATCTGGATGTAATATAATCCATATGTTTAGGGTTCGGGGGCATCTGTAACAGCTGGAAACGTTTTGTATCGGGAGGGGGAGGGGGAGGGTGATAGATGGAATGGGGGGAGGGGGGTAATAGTAGAAGTAATCGGGGGAGGAAACTTTATATACAGCAGTGTGTATAGCTGAGTGTGAGTGCAGGCACATAGCAGCAGTGTGTATAGCTGAGTGTGAGTGCAGGCACATTATAGCAGCAGTGTGTATAGCTGAGTGTAAGTGCAGGCACATTATAGCAGCAGTGTGTATAGCTGAGTGTGAGTGCAAGCACATTATAGCAGCTGAGTGTGAGCGCAGGCACATTATAGCAGCAGTGTATAGCTGAGTGTGAGTGCAGGCAGATTATAGCAACAGTGTGTATAGCTGAGTGTGAGTGCAGGCAGATTATAGCAGCAGTGTGGATAGCTGAGTGTAAGTGCAGGCACATTATAGGAGGAATGGAGAGGATGGGAAACATAGGGGCGGACAGAGACTGCAGGGAGCAGGAAGGAATGAGCAGGGCAGATGTGGGCACATACATGCAGCGCTCTCTGTACAGGGAGAGAGGGGTTACAGCTATGGAGAGATTACCTCCACAGTCCTGTCCTCTGATGTGAGCCCCAGCCTGAAGTGGATCTGCTATGATTTGGAAGGTGAGGGAGACTTCCTGGGTCAGAGTACAGGGCTGTAGACCCCGCTATGCAGGCCATGCCCCTCCCCCACTCCCCCTCCCACCCAGTACAGGGAGCTCTTACACCAAAGCAATGCTCTTACACCAAGTCACAATTATGACAACCTGTGAGCTCTTAAACCAAAACGCTCTTAATCCAAGTTACTCTTACAGCGAGGTAGCACTGTGTGTATAGTTTCTAGGAGAATTCCTACTCTCGCTAAGCCAATCAGTGTGTTACGGCGGGGCAGCGCTCTGATTGGCTGAGGGGGACGTCCGCCAGGAGACACAGAACAAGCTGCAGAGCGGAGATTTTATCCATCGTCCCAGGATCAAAAGTAACAAAGTGACAGAATTCTGGAAATCCGGAACCGAGGACTCCGTGGATGGAAATACTCCGCAGCCTGGAGGTCACATGGAGGTCACCCCCCCCCCCCCCCCCCCACCCCAGGAGAGACTGCACTGTGGGTTATGGGTCCTTCTGCTTTGTCTTCAGTAAATGACTCTGCCCTGTAGTCGGGGTCTCTCTGCGCTGTAGTCGGGGTCTCTCTGCGCTGTAGTCGGGGTCGCTCTGCCTTGTAGTCGGGGTCTCTCTGCGCTGTAGTCGGGGTCTCTCTGCGCTGTAGTCGGGGTCGCTCTGCCTTGTAGTCGGGGTCTCTCTGCGCTGTAGTCGGGGTCTCTCTGCCTTGTAGTCGGGGTCTCTCTGCCTTGTAGTCGGGGTCTCTCTGCCTTGTAGTCGGGGTCTCTCTGCCCTGTAGTCGGGGTCTCTCTGCGCTGTAGTCGGGGTCTCTCTGCCTTGTAGTCGGGGTCTCTCTGCGCTGTAGTCGGGGGCTCTCTGTCCTGTAATCGGGGTCTCTCTGCGCTGTAGTCGGGGTCTCTCTGCCCTGTAGTCGGGGTCTCTCTGCCCTGTAGTCGGGGTCTCTCTGTCTATATGGCGGTACGCTATAGGGGATATAAGGTCTCGCACTGTGTGTCTATATGGCGGTACGCTATAGGGGATATAAGGTCTCGCACTGTGTGTCTATATGGCGGTACGCTATAGGGGATATAAGGTCTCGCACTGTGTGTCTATATGGCGGTACGCTATAGGGGATATAAGGTCTCGCACTGTGTGTCTATATGGCGGTACGCTATAGGGGATATAAGGTCTCGCACTGTGTGTCTATATGGCGGTATGCTATAGGGGATATAAGGTCTCGCACTGTGTGTCTATATGGCGGTATGCTATAGGGGATATAAGGTCTCGCACTGTGTGTCTATATGGCGGTACGCTATAGGGGATATAAGGTCTCGCACTGTGTGTCTATATGGCGGTACGCTATAGGGGATATAAGGTCTCGCACTGTGTGTCTATATGGCGGTATGCTATAGGGGATATAAGGTCTCGCACTGTGTGTCTATATGGCGGTATGCTATAGGGGATATAAGGTCTCGCACTGTGTGTCTATATGGCGGTATGCTATAGGGGATATAAGGTCTCGCACTGTGTGTCTATATGGCGGTACGCTATAGGGGATATAAGGTCTCGCACTGTGTGTCTATATGGCGGTATGCTATAGGGGATATAAGGTCTCGCACTGTGTGTCTATATGGCGGTACGCTATAGGGGATATAAGGTCTCGCACTGTGTGTCTATATGGCGGTATGCTATAGGGGATATAAGGCGGTCTGTGCTATTTATGTGCATAAACTTGCTGTGAGCTATAAATAGCTTTATTACATTTTCCGTAATAACAATGGGGGGGGGGGGCTACAGACCCCGGGGGGGGGGGGGGCTACAGACCCCGGGGGGGGGGGGGGGGGGGGACAACATGTGAGCACTAATGGCTTCTTTGATGTCCCCATAAAATAAACATCAGGAAATTTCTTGCATTGAGTTCCTCCCAGCGGGCACAGGAGCGGGGGCCGCCATAGTGAGAAAGCTTTCATCCCGTCCTCACACCACAGGAGATAGGACCCAGGCCAAGAGGGCGGCGTGGGTATATACCAGGGAGAAGAGGAGTATATACCAGGGGAGAGAGAGGAGAAAGAGTATATACCAGGGGGAAAAGGAGTATATACCAGGAAGAAGAGGAGTATATACCAGGGGAGGAGGAGAAGGAGTATATACCAGGGGGAAAAGGAGTATATACCAGGGGAGGAGGAGGAGGAAGAGTATATACCAGGGGGAAAAGAAGTATATACCAGGGAGAAGAGGAGTATATACCAGGGGAGGAGGAGGAGGAAGAGTATATACCAGGGGGAAAAGGAGTATATACCAGGGGAGGAGGAGTATATACAAGGGGGAGGACGAGTATGAGTATATACCAGGGGGAAAAGGAGTATATACCAGGGGAGGAGGAGGAGGAAGAGTATATACCAGGGGAGGAGGAGTATATACCAGGGAAAAGAGGAGTATATACCAGGGGAGGAGGAGGAGGAAGAAGAGTATATACCAGGGGGAAAAGGAGTATATACCAGGGGAGGAGGAGGAGGAAGAGTATATACCAGGGGGAAAAGGAGTATATACCAGGGGGAAAAGGAGTATATACCAGGGAGAAGAGGAGTATATACCAGGGGAGGAGGAGGAGGAAGAGTATATACCAGGGGGAAAAGGAGTATATACCAGGGGGAAAAGGAGTATATACCAGGGAGAGGAGGAGTATATACCAGGGGAGGAGGAGTATGAGTATATACCAGGGAGAAGAGGAGTATATACCAGGGGAGGAGGAGGAGGACGAGTATATACCAGGGGGAAAAGGAGTATATACCAGGGGGGAGGAGGATGAGTATATACCAGGGAGGAGGACGAGTATATACCAGGGAGAGGAGGAGTATATACCAGGGGGAGGACGAGTATATACCAGGGGGAGGACGAGTATATACCAGGGAGAGGACGAGTATATACCAGGGAGAGGACGAGTATATACCAGGGAGAGGAGGATATACCAGGGGGGAGGAGGATGAGTATATACCAGGGGGGAGGAGGAAGAGTATATACCAGGAGGAGGAGGATGAGTATATACCAGGGGGAGGATGAGTATATACCAGGGGGAGGATGAGTATATACCAGGGGAGGACGAGTATATACCAGGGAGAGGAGGATATACCAGGGGGGAGGAGGATGAGTATATACCAGGGAGGAGGAGGAAGAGTATATACCAGGGGGAGGAGGATGAGTATATACCAGGGGGAGGATGAGTATATACCAGGGAGGAGGATGAGTACATACCAGGGGGAGGAAGCCCTGAGAACTAGTGTATATAGCGGTGACTCTGTATATAGCGGTGACTCTGTATATAGCGGTGACTCTGTATATAGCGGTGACTCTGTATATAGCGGTATATCTCTGGGCGGCTATAGATAAGGATGTGGTGAATATACAATGTCCCGGTAAGAAGCGTCCTCAGCTTCATGGTCTCTGCCCATCCCCCTCTGTTCCTGAGAGGAGACTGTGTGATACGGCTCAACATCTCATTATTACAGACTGGTGACATGCCGCTATGACCCCCAGGCATACAGACTGGTGACATGCCGCTATGACCCCCACCCATACAGACTGGTGACATACCGCTATGACCCCGACCTATACAGACTGGTGACATGCCGCTATGACCCCGACCTATACAGACTGGTGACATGCCGCTATGACCCCCACCCATACAGACTGGTGACATGCCGCTATGACCCCGACCCATACAGACTGGTGACATGCCGCTATGACCCCGACCCATACAGACTGGTGACATGCCGCTATGACCCCGACCCATACAGACTGGTGACATGCCGCTATGACCCCGACCCATACAGACTGGTGACATGCCGCTATGACCCCCACCCATACACACTGGTGACATGCCGCTATGACCCCCACCCATACAGACTGGTGACATGCCGCTATGACCCCCACCCATACAGACTGGTGACATGCCGCTATGACCTCCACCCATACAGACTGGTGACATGCCGCTATGACCCCGACCCCCACCCATACAGACTGGTGACATGCCGCTATGACCCCGACCCCCACCCATACAGACTGGTGACATGCCGCTATGACCCCCAGGCATACAGACTGGTGACATGCCGCTATGACCCCGACCCATACAGACTGGTGACATGCCGCTATGACCCCGACCCATACAGACTGGTGACATGCCGCTATGACCCCGACCCATACAGACTGGTGACATGCCGCTATGACCCCGACCCCCACCCATACAGACTGGTGACATGCCGCTATGACCCCCACCCATACAAACTGGTGACATGCCGCTATGACCCCGACCTCCACCCATACAGACTGGTGACATGCCGCTATGACCCCGACCCATACAGACTGGTGACATGCCGTTATGACCCCGACCCATACACACTGGTGACATGCCGCTATGACCCCGACCCCCACCCATACAGACTGGTGACATGCCGCTATGACCCCCACCCATACAGACTGGTGACATGCCGCTATGACCCCGACCCATACAGACTGGTGACATGCCGCTATGACCCCCACCCATACAGACTGGTGACATGCCGCTATGACCCCCACCCATACAGACTGGTGATATGCCGCTATGACCCCCACCCATACAGACTGGTGACATGCCGCTATGACCCCGACCCCCACCCATACAGACTGGTGACATGCCGCTATGACCCCGACCCCCACCCATACAGACTGGTGACATGCCGCTATGACCCCCAGGCATACAGACTGGTGACATGCCGCTATGACCCCGACCCATACAGACTGGTGACATGCCGCTATGACCCCGACCCATACAGACTGGTGACATGCCGCTATGACCCCGACCCCCACCCATACAGACTGGTGACATGCCGCTATGACCCCCACCCATACAAACTGGTGACATGCCGCTATGACCCCGACCCATACAGACTGGTGACATGCCGCTATGACCCCGACCCATACAGACTGGTGACATGCCGCTATGACCGCGACCCATACAGACTGGTGACATGCCGCTATGACCCCGACCCATACAGACTGGTGACATGCCGTTATGACCCCGACCCATACACACTGGTGACATGCCGCTATGACCCCGACCCCCACCCATACAGACTGGTGACATGCCGCTATGACCCCCACCCATACAGACTGGTGACATGCCGCTATGACCCCCACCCATACAGACTGGTGACATGCCGCTATGACCCCGACCCATACAGACTGGTGACATGCCGCTATGACCCCGACCTCCACCCATACAGACTGGTGACATGCCGCTATGACCCCCACCCATACAGACTGGTGACATGCCGCTATAACCCCCACCTCCACCCATACAGACTGGTGACATGCCGCTATGACCCCGACCTCCACCCATACAGACTGGTGACATGCCGCTATGACCCCCACCCATACAGACTGGTGACATGCCCCTATGACCCCGACCCATACAGACTGGTGACATGCCCCTATGACCCCCACCTATACAGACTGGTGACATGCCGCTATAACCCCGACCCCCACCCATACAGACTGGTGACATGCCGCTATGACCCCCACCCATACAGACTGGTGACATGCCGCTATGACCTCCACCCATACAGACTGGTGACATGCCGCTATGACCCCGACCCCCACCCATACAGACTGGTGACATGCCGCTATAACCCCCACCTCCACCCATACAGACTGGTGACATGCCGCTATGACCCCAACCCATACAGACTGGTGACATGCCGCTATGACCCCGACCCATACAGACTGGTAACATGCCGCTATGACCCCCACCCATACACACTGGTGACATGCCGCTATGACCCCCACCCATACAGACTGGTGACATGCCGCTATGACCGCGACCCATACAGACTGGTGACATGCCGCTATGACCCCGACCCATACAGACTGGTGACATGCCGCTATGACCGCGACCCATACAGACTGGTGACATGCCGCTATGACCCCGACCCATACAGACTGGTGACATGCCGCTATGACCCCGACCCATACAGACTGGTGACATGCCGCTATGACCCCGACCCCCACCCATACAGACTGGTGACATGCCGCTATGACCCCCACCCATACAAACTGGTGACATGCCGCTATGACCCCGACCCATACAGACTGGTGACATGCCGCTATGACCGCGACCCATACAGACTGGTGACATGCCGCTATGACCCCGACCCATACAGACTGGTGACATGCCGCTATGACCCCGACCCATACACACTGGTGACATGCCGCTATGACCCCGACCCATACAGACTGGTGACATGCCGCTATGACCCCGACCCCCACCCATACAGACTGGTGACATGCCGCTATAACCCCCACCCATACAAACTGGTGACATGCCGCTATGACCCCCACCCATACAGACTGGTGACATGCCGCTATGACCCCGACCCATACAGACTGGTGACATGCCGCTATGACCCCGACCCATACAGACTGGTGACATGCCGCTATGACCCCGACCTCCACCCATACAGACTGGTGACATGCCGCTATGACCCCGACCCATACAGACTGGTGACATGCCGCTATGACCCCGACCCATACAGACAGGTGACATGCCGCTATGACCCCCACCCCCACCTATACTGAGTGGTGACATGCCGCTATGACCTCAACCCATACAGACTGGTGACATGCCGCTATGACCCCCACCCATACAGACTGGTGACGTGCCGCTATGACCCCGACCCATACAGACTGTTGACATGCCGCTATGACCCTGACCCATACAGACTGGTGACATGACGCTATGACCCCGACCTCCACCCATACAGACTGGTGACATGCCGCTGTGACCCCGACTCATACAGACTGGTGACATGCCGCTATGACCCCGACCTCCACCCATACAGACTGGTGACATGCCGCTATGACCCCCACCCATACAGACTGGTGACATGCCGCTATGACCCCGACCCCACCCATACAGACTGGTGACATGCCGCTATGACCCCGACCCCACCCATACAGACTGGTGACATGCCGCTATGACCCCCACCCATACAGACTGGTGACATGCCGCTATGACCCCCACCCATACAGACTGGTGACATGCCGCTATGACCCCGACCCATACAGACTGGTGACATGCCGCTATGACCCCCACCCATACAGACTGGTGACATGCCGCTATGACCCCGACCCCCACCCATATAGACTGGTGACATGCCGCTATGACCCCGACCCCACCCATACAGACTGGTGACATGCCGCTATGACCCCTACCCATACAGACTGGTGACATGCCGCTATGACCCCTACCCATACAGACTGGTGACATGCCGCTATGACCCCGACCCATACAGACTGGTGACATGCCGCTATGACCCCCACCCATACAGACTGGTGACATGCCGCTATGACCCCGACCCCCACCCATATAGACTGGTGACATGCCGCTATGACCCCGACCCCCACCCATACAGACTGGTGACATGCCGCTATGACCCCTACCCATACAGACTGGTGACATGCCGCTATGACCGACCCCCACCCATACAGACTGGTGACATGCCGCTATGACCTCCACCCATACAGACTGGTGACATGCCGCTATGACCCCGACCTCCACCCATACAGACTGGTGACATGCCGCTATGACCCCGACCTATACAGACTGGTGACATGCCGCTATGACTCCGACCCATACAGACTGGTGACATGCCGCTATGACCCCCACCCATACAGACTGGTGACATGCCGCTATGACCCCGACCCATACAGACTGGTGACATGCCGCTATGACCCCCACCCATACAGACTGGTGACATGACGCTATGACCCCGACCCCCACCCATATAGACTGGTGACATGCCGCTATGACCCCGACCCCCACCCATACAGACTGGTGACATGCCGCTATGACCCCTACCCATAAAGACTGGTGACATGCCGCTATGACCCCTACCCATACAGACTGGTGACATGCCGCTGTGACCCCGACCCATACAGACTGGTGACATGCCGCTATGACCCCTACCCATACAGACTGGTGACATGCCGCTATGACCCCGACCCATACAGACTGGTGACATGCCGCTATGACCCCGACCCATACAGACTGGTGACATGCCGCTATGACCGACCCCCACCCATACAGACTGGTGACATGCTGCTATGACCCCCACCCATACAGACTGGTGACATGCCGCTATGACCCCTACCCATACAGACTGGTGACATGCCGCTATGACCCCAACCCCCACCCATACAGACTGGTGACATGCCGCTATGACCCCGACCTATACAGACTGGTGACATGCCGCTATGACTCCGACCCATACAGACTGGTGACATGCCGCTATGACCCCCACCCATACAGACTGGTGACATGCCGCTATGACCCCGACCCATACAGACTGGTGACATGCCGCTATGACCCCGACCTCCACCCATACAGACTGGTGACATGCCGCTATGACCCCGACCTATACAGACTGGTGACATGCCGCTATGACTCCGACCCATACAGACTGGTGACATGCCGCTATGACCCCCACCCATACAGACTGGTGACATGCCGCTATGACCCCGACCCATACAGACTGGTGACATGCCGCTATGACCCCCACCCATACAGACTGGTGACATGACGCTATGACCCCGACCCCCACCCATATAGACTGGTGACATGCCGCTATGACCCCGACCCCCACCCATACAGACTGGTGACATGCCGCTATGACCCCTACCCATAAAGACTGGTGACATGCCGCTATGACCCCGACCCATACAGACTGGTGACATGCCGCTGTGACCCCGACCCATACAGACTGGTGACATGCCGCTATGACCCCTACCCATACAGACTGGTGACATGCCGCTATGACCCCGACCCATACAGACTGGTGACATGCCGCTATGACCCCGACCCATACAGACTGGTGACATGCCGCTATGACCGACCCCCACCCATACAGACTGGTGACATGCTGCTATGACCCCCACCCATACAGACTGGTGACATGCCGCTATGACCCCTACCCATACAGACTGGTGACATGCCGCTATGACCCCAACCCCCACCCATACAGACTGGTGACATGCCGCTATGACCCCCACCCATACAGACTGGTGACATGCCGCTATGACCCCCACCCACACAGACTGGTGACATGCCGCTATGACCCCCACCCATACAGACTGGTGACATGCCGCTATGACCCCGACCCCCACCCATACAGACTGGTGACATGCCGCTATGACCCCCACCCATACAGACTGGTGACATGCCGCTATGACCCCGACCCCCACCCATACAGACTGGTGACATGCCGCTATGACCCCGACCCATACAGACACTTGTCCTGTTCCTGTAATGGTGACCACAGTCCCGGTACGAGGCCATTACCTGCTCTATTGTTCCTGTACAGGTTAGTTTGGCCCCGGTGACCTCCGACCTGTCTGATTGGCTGATCGGAGTGATATATGTTATAATAAGTTATTTCTGCCATGGAGCCGACATTCCAGGACTACAAATGTTTACACTGTGCACAATGCGTCCTGAGAAAGTCTCCGCTTCACCTGGATTAGTCACTGACTGGGGCGACAGAGTGGAACAAAAGACGATGGATGATCCAAACGAAACCAGCACCTAAACAATAGCCCCTACCAAACCTCAGGCGGATACGGGCGAGTTACTGAGTATATAGGCCCAAGCTGGTTCATACACCCCCCCTCCCCATACGTGATTCTCCAGAAGGGTAAAATGCTGTTCACACTAATTTCTTCTAATGTGTATTCATACACCGTTATACATATACTGTACATATACCCTCATACACATACTGTATATATACCATCATACATATACCCTCATACACATACTGTATATATACCCTCATACCCATACTGTATATATACCCTCATACATACACCCTCATACACATACTGTATATATACCCTCATACATACACCCTCATACACATACTGTATATATACCCTCATACACATACACCCTCATACACATACTGTATATATACCCTCATACACATACACCCTCATACACATACTGTACATATACCTTCATACACATACATATACCCTCATACACATACCCTCATACACATACTGTACATATACCCTCATACACATACTGTACATATACCCTCATACACATACATATACCCACATACATATACCCTCATACACATACATATACCCTCATACACATACATACATATACCCTCATACACATACTGTACATATACCCTCATACACATACATATACCCACATACACCCTCAATCGCATACATGTACCGTTATACATACACCCTCATACACATACCTACACCCTCATACACATACCTACACCCTCATACACATACCTACACCCTCATACACATACATATACCCTCATACACACATATATATACCCTCATACACATACATATACCCTCATACACATACATACACACACCCTCATACACATACACACACCCATAGGCTGCGTTCACACTAAGTATATATCAGTCAGTATTGTGGTCCTCATATTGGAACCAAACCAGGAGTGGATTAAAAACACAGAAAGGCTCTGTTCACACAATGATGTAATTGAGTGGATGGCCGCCATATAATGGCAAATATTTGCTGGTATTTTAAAACAACGGCTGTTATATTGAAATAATGGCCGTTATTTACTGTTATATGGCGGCCATCCACTCAATTTCACCATTGTGTGATCAGATCCTTTCTGTGTTTTTAATCCACTCCTGGTTTTGGTTGCAATATGAGGACCACAATACTGACTGAAATATACGGAGTGTGAACCCAGCCTCATACACATACATATACCCTCATACATATACCGTTATACATACACTGTGATAAACATACATAATATACATTATACATACACTGTCATACTCATACCCACACACTCCCATACACATACATATGCAGTGTCCCAGAACAGCCCTTCTTATGCTCACACTTTTATTATAACTAGTTCTGTTCTGGAAAGCTATGGTCCACTGCAAACTGCGTGTATTGTGTCACCCTTCTCAGTATTCAGGTCTGCCATTTCAGTCATTTATTGCATGTGTATTCAGGTATCAGTGTCTAAAGGTATTATGTCGCCTCCTAGTGTTCAAGGATGGTACTCCTCATGTATATTCCTCTGTATATGCCTAATGGTGTGATGATGCAATGGATGGATGTCACGTGACTGTGCCCTGCTTCCATGGTAACACCAATGGTCATCGAGCTTTTGGCTGGGTTACCATGTGACTTCCTGTGCTACCTCAGTCTATTCCCTACCAGCAAGGGGATAGGTTGTCTGTTAGTCCTCTCTCTCCCTGTAAGAGAGAGAGACCTGCGTGTGCTCTGCTGCTCCAGTCCACTGGCTGTGTTCCTGTCTCAAGTCTCAAGATCCTCATCTGGGTGTTGATTCTTCAGTCATTCTTCAGTTCCTCTCATCATCATCTTCTCAAATCATCAACAGCAAGTATTTCATTAAAGTCTCATTCCACCCAGCATCTCCGCTTCAGTATCACTACTACTCCCATCATTCAGCACGCTAATCTCACAGCCTATTGCAGCATCACCCATTACTCGGCCTTATTCCCGGTTGCATCCGGAGAGACTGTTGCTACTAGTTACCACCGTTACAATAAATACACAACTACCGTTGTTTCTGACCCTTGGCATTGGTGTGATAATTGGTGCCCTGACTAAGGACAACGAAGAATGGCACGCCCAGTATTCCCGCATGGTCAGGAGCCCGGCTTCTCAGCTGTGTTACCCTCGTGCCAAAACCGTGACCACATTATCCTACAGCTGCCCCGATTCCTGCACCCATCCAACATCTGTATTGCGGAGTGGCCCCCAGGGGCCAGGGCGTCGCACATATACCCTCATACACATACACATACCCTCATACACATACATATACCCTCATATACATACATACATACACCCTCATACACATACATACACCCTCATACACATACATACAGTCATACACCCACATACATACGTATATCCTTATACACATACCCTCATACACATACATACACCCTCATACACATACATACACCCAAATACATATACCCTTATACACATGCCCTCATACACATACATATACCCTCATATACGTACATACATACACCCTCATACACATACATACAGTCATGCACCCACATACACATACCCTCATATACATACATATGCCCTCATATACATACATATACCCTCATATACATACATACATACATACACCCTCATACACATACATACACCCTCATACACATACATACAGTCATGCACCCACATACATATACCCTCATACACATACATACATCCACATACATACAGTATACCCTTTTACACATACCCTCATATACATACATACATACACACTCATACACATACATATACCCTCATACACATACATACACATACATACACTCTCATACACATATGCATACCCTCATACACATACGTATATCCTCATACACATACCCTCATACACATACATACACCCTCATACACATACATACACCCACATACATATACCCTCATACACATACCCTCATATACATACATACATACATACATACACCCTCATACACATACGTATATCCTCATACACATACATATACCCTCATACACATACATACACCCTCATACACATACATACACCCACATACATATACCCTCATACACATACATACACTCTCATACACATACATACACCATCATACACATACATATACCCGCATACATATACCCTCATACACATACATACACTCTCATACACATATGCATACCCTCATACACATACATACACCATCATACACATACATATACCCGCATACATATACTCTTAGGCTCAGACGCTGTAAGACACTGGCCGTTCTGTGGCACAGAATAACAGCTGTCTTACAGGAAGATTCCCTTTAAATGTCCGAACCAGACAGTTTTGTCAAAATTCCTAATGACAAGTTCTGACAATGTCCCGAAATAGCAGCCCCCCCCCTCCGTCTGGTGTGTACAGGGCGGCCATGTCTGATCAGCAGAACATGCAAATCGGAGCCCTCATTATCCCAAATTACCCCATAACTGCTGATAATTACTGTAAGTGCTGCAGCCGGGAACACTGCGTACCCAGAGGGAGGGTGACTGCGGGGCCCAAACCCCTCCGGGACCCCCCCATTCCGCCAAGTCCCTGAGCACTGAGGGGCCGCGCTGCTACGTCTCCAGCTCCGTCTCTCCGGCCGATGACATATTGGAAAACAATTTTACCGTAACTTCCACTAATCCCGGATTCTGTGTCCAACTCGGTATGGAATATGGGTGTGTGCGGCCGCCAGAAGCTGTAACTGTGCGACGCCTCACACCCACCACCATCCGAGCGTGTCATCCATCTAATAGGCCGATCACTGGGGGGGGATGGGGCACAATTGCCCCCAAATCAATGGCGGGTTCTGGGGTCCTTTAGTTTGGCCCTGTAGTTCAAGTTATACAGTTTGTAAATTACTTCTATATAAAAATCTCCAGTCTTCCTGTACTTATCAGCTGCTGTATGTCCTGCAGGAAGTGTTGTATTCTCTCCAGTCTGACACAGTACTCTCTGCTGCCACCTCTGTCCATGTCAGGAACTGTCCAGAGCAGCAGCAAATCCCCATAGAAAACCTCTCCTGCTCTGGACAGTTCCTGACATGGACAGAGGTGGCAGCACCCTGTAAGGAACCAAACCGTCCCTGTCTGTAACCATTCGGCTGTCTATATACTCCTGTATATTCTCTTGCAGCTCTGACCCTCGAGAACTGCGACCTGGACTGCGGCACCAACAATCGGAACCATCACACCGGAGATGTCGGATGCAGCAAGCTGGTCGTCCGCAGGGGCCAGGCTTTTGACATCAAGCTGCAGTTTTCTCCAAGGGGATATGAGGAAGGAGTGGACCAGCTGACTCTATTTGCTCAAACAGGTAGATACATCCCCAGCTTAGATACATTGTTTTATATGCAAAAAAACCTTCTAATGAAATCAGCGCCAAATGGGCGGATGGAGGTCAGGATTACCTGCGAGAAAGGCTTCAATGTCGCTTCAGGGTAGGAGAGTCGCCATCTTAGTCCGTCTATCAAGGAGAGGAAGAAAGCAGAAGGGGGGGGGGGTACAAATAATAATATATAATACCGTCCTCACCTCCTCCCATTCCCCACAGCCCCAGCGCCCCCTGTCCTGCAATGGTCTCCACTTCTTCTGGGTATCTCATCCTGACCCTACAGGACCCCACAAGGCCTCAGATAGTGGTCCCCGATTCTGAGTGATAGGACCTGCCCCAGATAGTGGTCCCCGATTCTGAGTGACAGGACCTGCCCCAGATAGTGGTCCCCGATTCTGAGTGATAGGACCTGCCCCAGATAGTGGTCACCGATTCTGAGTGATAGGACCTGCCCCAGATAGTGGTCCCCGATTCTGAGTGATAGGACCTGCCCCAGATAGTGGTCCCCGATTCTGAGTGATAGGACCTGCCCCAGATAGTGGTCCCCGATTCTCTGAATGATAGGACCTGCCCCAGATAGTGGTCACCGATTCTGAGTGATAGGACCTGCCCCAGATAGTGGTCCCCGATTCTGAGTGATAGGACCTGCCCCAGATAGTGGTCCCCGATTCTGAGTGACAGGACCTGCCCCAGATAGTGGTCCCCCATTCTGAGTGACAGGACCTGCCCCAGATAGTGGTCACCGATTCTGAGTGATAGGACCTGCCCCAGATAGTGGTCCCCGATTCTGAGTGATAGGACCTGCCCCAGATAGTGGTCCCCGATTCTCTGAATGATAGGACTGGTGGGATCCGGATAACACAGAAGATGTGGAGACCAGGAGACTAAGAGGTGAGTATAGCCTGTTCATCATTTTTACACCCCCCCCCCCCCCAACCACAGAGAAAATCTTAGTTTTGCCCGGAGTGCCCCTTTATGGTACATTCCCATTGACCGCATCGGCTGCAGATTTTTCTTTGTGGATCTGCCTGTCGTTCGGGCAGCATGAAGCCTCTCTAAGTGTTGTGTTTGGCTGCCGGCAACAATGACTGCCTCTCTAATACCAGAGACTTTATCCATCTGTCTCTCCTCTCTTATTCACCATCTGCCGTCACCGCGCTGCCGCGATGAATTCTCGTTTATACAGTAAAAAGCATTTTAGCACAAATTATCACATTCAGCCCGAAAAAATGGAAGTGAAAGAGAGGAAGTGGAAGTGGAGTCCTGTGAACGTGCGGAGTTACCTATCACTGAGGATTCTGACCATAAGGCTCCTCTGTCCTGGGGGGTGGAGTGCAGGTCACCTGGGGGTCACCCCCCCCCCATCATGGCGCCCTCGCTGACTGCGAACATACGTCTTACCCAATGTGAGCAGAAGATGATGGGAGGACGCGGCTTACGACCTCGCTGTCCCTGATTACAATGTCAGGAAATGGAGACACCAGGTCCTGTGAGTCAGTGTGAGAGGAGGAGGAGAAGCGTGTCCTCCATGGCTGAAGCCGCCATCCCTCCACATCCTCCAGATCTGACAGCCGCGAGTCTGGTGACAGGGAAGCCTCGGGGACTCCCATCCCTCGGGACGCCTTCTCCTCTTATCTGAATGTGAAGCAAATCTAACATGGAAGCACCGAGTGCCGAGTAGATGCCACATGGGATAAACCGTAACCGCACGGCCACTGTAGATGGGAAACAACAAAGATCTTCAAATCCAAGAAGAAAAATCTAGGGCTCCGTTTACTTCTGGCCTCGGTAACTACAGAAAAAAATGGTCAAAAGTTAGAAAAACAAAACAAAGCTGTTTCTGGTCCGTGTTCCCGCTGTCTCTGACCGACGCTTCTGGGTGTGAACGTGGGCGCCCGTGTTCCCGCTGTGTGTGACCGACGCTTCTGGGTGTGAACGTGGGCGCCCGTGTTCCTGCTGTCTCTGACTGACACTTCTGGGTGTGAACGTGGGCGCCCGTGTTCCCGCTGTCTCTGACCGATGCTTCTGGGTGTGAATGTGGGCGTCCGTGTTCCCACTGTCTCTGACGCTTCTGGGTGTGAATGTGGGCGTCCGTGTTCCCGCTGTCTCTGACCGACGCTTCTGGGTGTGAATGTGGGCGTCCGTGTTCCCGCTGTCTCTGACGCTTCTGGGTGTGAACGTGGGCGCCCGTGTTCCCGCTGTCTCTGACGCTTCTGGGTGTGAACGTGGGCGCCCGTGTTCCCGCTGTCTGTGGCCGACACTTGTAGTTGTCCGTGTTCCCGCGGTCTCTGACCGACGCTTCTGGGTGTGAACGTGGGTGTCCGTGTTCCCGCTGTCTCTGACCGACGCTTCTGGGTGTCAACGTGGGTGTCCGTGTTCCCGCTGTCTCTGACTGACGCTTCTGGGTGTGAACGTGGACGTCCGTGTTCCTGCTGTCTCTGACTGACGCTTCTGGGTGTGAACGTGGGCGCCCGTGTTCCCGCTGTCTCTGACGCTTCTGGGTGTGAACGTGGGCGCCCGTGTTCCCGCTGTCTCTGACGCTTCTGGGTGTGAACGTGGGTGTCCGTGTTCCCGCTGTCTCTGACGCTTCTGGGTGTGAATGTGGGCGCCCGTGTTCCCGCTGTCTCTGACCAACGCTTCTGGGTGTAAACGTGGGTGTCCGTGTTCCCGCTGTCTTTGACGCTTCTGGGTGTGAACGTGGGCAGCCGTGTTCCCGCTGTCTCTGACGCTTCTGGGTGTGAACGTGGGCGCCCATGTTCCCGCTGTCTGTGGCCGACACTTGTGGGTGTCCGTGTTCCCGCGGTCTCTGACCGACGCTTCTGGGTGTGAACGTGGGTGTCCGTGTTCCCGCTGTCTCTGACTGACGCTTCTGGGTGTGAACGTGGACGTCCGTGTTCCTGCTGTCTCTGACTGACGCTTCTGGGTGTGAACGTGAGCGCCCGTGTTCCCGCTGTGTGTGACTGACGCTTCTGGGTGTGAACGTGGGCGCCCGTGTTCCCGCTGTCTCTGACTGACGCCTCTGGGTGTGAACGTGGGCGTCCCTGTTCCCGCTGTCTCTGACGCTTCTGGGTGTGAACGTGGGCGCCCGTGTTCCCGCTGTTTTTGACGCTTCTGGGTGTGAACGTGGGCGCCGTGTTCCCGCTGTCTCTGACGCTTCTGGGTGTGAACGTGGGCGCCCGTGTTCCCGCTGTCTCTGACCGACGCTTCTGGGTGTGAACGTGGGCGCCCGTGTTCCCGCTGTCTCTGACGCTTCTGGGTGAGAACGTGGGCGCCCGTGTTCCCGCTGTCTCTGACGCTTCTGGGTGTGAACGTGGGCGCCCGTGTTCCCGCTGTCTGTGGCCGACACTTGTGGGTGTCCGTGTTCCCGCTGTCTCTGACCGACGCTTCTGGGTGTGAACGTGGGTGTCCGTGTTCCCGCTGTCTCTGACCGACGCTTCTGGGTGTGAACGTGGGTGTCCGTGTTCCCGCTGTCTCTGACTGACGCTTCTGGGTGTGAACGTGGGCAGCCGTGTTCCCGCTGTCTCTGACGCTTCTGGGTGTGAACGTGGGCATCCCTGTTCCCGCTGTCTCTGATGCTTCTGGGTGTGAACGTGGGCGCCCGTGTTCCCGCTGTCTCTGACGCTTCTGGGTGTGAACGTGGGTGTCCGTGTTCCCGCTGTCTCTGACGCTTCTGGGTGTGAACGTGGGCGCCGTGTTCCCGCTGTCTCTGACGCTTCTGGGTGTGAACGTGGGCGCCCGTGTTCCCGCTGTCTCTGACCGACGCTTCTGGGTGTGAACGTGGGCAGCCGTGTTCCCGCTGTCTCTGACGCTTCTGGGTGTGAACGTGGGCGCCCGTGTTCCCGCTGTCTCTGACCGACACTTCTGGGTGTGAACGTGGGTGTCCGTGTTCCCGCTGTCTGTGACCGACACTTGTGGGTGTCCGTGTTCCCGCTGTCTCTGACGCTTCTGGGTGTGAACGTGGGCGCCCGTGTTCCCGCTGTCTCTGACCGACGCTTCTGGGTGTAAACGTGGGCGCCCGTGTTCCCGCTGTCTCTGACGCTTCTGGGTGTGAACGTGGGCGCCCGTGTTCCCGCTGTCTCTGACGCTTCTGGGTGTGAACGTGGGCGTCCGTGTTCCCGCTGTCTCTGACGCTTCTGGGTGTGAACGTGGGCGTCCGTGTTCCCACTGTCTCTGACCGACGCTTCTGGGTGTGAACGTGGGCGTCCGTGTTCCCACTGTCTCTGACTGACGCTTCTGGGTGTGAACGTGGGCGCCCGTGTTCCCGCTGTCTCTGACTGACGCTTCTGGGTGTGAACGTGGGCGTCCGTGTTCCCGCTGTGTGTGACTGACGCTTCTGGGTGTGAACGTGGGCGCCCGTGTTCCCGCTGTCTCTGACCGACGCTTCTGGGTGTAAACGTGGGCGCCCGTGTTCCCGCTGTCTCTGACGCTTCTGGGTGTGAACGTGGGCGCCCGTGTTCCCGCTGTCTCTGACGCTTCTGGGTGTGAACGTGGGCGTCCGTGTTCCCGCTGTCTCTGACGCTTCTGGGTGTGAACGTGGGCGCCCGTGTTCCCGCTGTCTCTGACGCTTCTGGGTGTGAACGTGGGCGCCCGTGTTCCCGCTGTCTCTGACTGATATTATACATTATATATCGCATATTATATATTACATGTTACATATTGATCCACTGCTGGACTGGTTACACCCGGCGCCTCTCAGGCTTTCTGGACCTGGCTCCATCCTGATTCCTTACTCACCTGTTGGGTCCCAATGTCCTCCATGTATATCACACACACATACCGTCCCATAGTACCATGATGTGATATAGAAGCCTTGTCCTCCATGTATATCACACACACATACCGTCCCATAGTACCATGATGTGATAGAAGCCTTGTCCTCCATGTATATCACACACACATACCGTCCCATAGTACCATGATGTGATATAGAAGCCTTGTCCTCCATGTATATCACACACACATACCGTCCCATAGTACCATGATGTGATAGAAGCCTTGTCCTCCATGTATATCACACACACATACCGTCCCATAGTACCATGATGTGATATAGAAGCCTTGTCCTCCATGTATATCACACACACATACCGTCCCATAGTACCATGATGTGATAGAAGCCTTGTCCTCCATGTATATCACACACACATACCGTCCTATAGTACCATGATGTGATATAGAAGCCTTGTCCTCCATGTATATCACACACACACATACCGTCCCATAGTACCATGATGTGATATAGAAGCCTTGTCCTCCATGTATATCACACACACATACCGTCCCATAGTACCATGATGTGATAGAAGCCTTGTCCTCCATGTATATCACACACACATACTGTCCCATAGTACCATGATGTGATAGAAGCCTTGTCCTCCATGTATATCACACACACATACCGTCCCATAGTACCATGATGTGATATAGAAGCCTTGTCCTCCATGTATATCACACACACATACCGTCCCATAGTACCATGATGTGATAGAAGCCTTGTCCTCCATGTATATCACACACACATACCGTCCTATAGTACCATGATGTGATATAGAAGCCTTGTCCTCCATGTATATCACACACACACATACCGTCCCATAGTACCATGATGTGATATAGAAGCCTTGTCCTCCATGTATATCACACACACACATACCGTCCCATAGTACCATGATGTGATAGAAGCCTTGTCCTCCATGTATATCACACACACATACCGTCCTATAGTACCATGATGTGATATAGAAGCCTTGTCCTCCATGTATATCACACACACATACCGTCCCATAGTACCATGATGTGATAGAAGCCTTGTCCTCCATGTATATCACACACACATACCGTCCCATAGTACCATGATGTGATAGAAGCCTTGTCCTCCATGTATATCACACACACATACCGTCCTATAGTACCATGATGTGATAGAAGCCTTGTCCTCCATGTATATCACACACACATACCGTCCCATAGTACCATGATGTGATATAGAAGCCTTGTCCTCCATGTATATCACACACACATACCGTCCCATAGTACCATGATGTGATATAGAAGCCTTGTCCTCCATGTATATCACACACACATACACGCCGTCCTATAGTACCATGATGTGATAGAAGCCTTGTCCACATGTATATCACACACACATACCGTCCCATAGTACCATGATGTGATAGAAGCCTTGTCCTCCATGTATATCACACACATACCGTCCCATAGTACCATGATGTGATAGAAGCCTTGTCCTCCATGTATATCACACACACATACCGTCCCATAGTACCATGATGTGATATAGAAGCCTTGTCCTCCATGTATATCACACACACACATACCGTCCCATAGTACCATGATGTGATATAGAAGCCTTGTCCTCCATGTATATCACACACACATACCGTCCCATAGTACCATGATGTGATAGAAGCCTTGTCCTCCATGTATATCACACACACATACACGCCGTCCTATAGTACCATGATGTGATAGAAGCCTTGTCCTCCATGTATATCACACACACATACCGTCCCATAGTACCATGATGTGATAGAAGCCTTGTCCTCCATGTATATCACACACACATACCGTCCCATAGTACCATGATGTGATAGAAGCCTTGTCCTCCATGTATATCACACACACATACCGTCCTATAGTACCATGATGTGATAGAAGCCTTGTCCTCCATGTATATCACACACACATACCGTCCTATAGTACCATGATGTGATAGAAGCCTTGTCCTCCATGTATATCACACACACATACCGTCCCATAGTACCATGATGTGATAGAAGCCTTGTCCTCCATGTATATCACACACACATACCGTCCCATAGTACCATGATGTGATATAGAAGCCTTGTCCTCCATGTATATCACACACACATACCGTCCCATAGTACCATGATGTGATAGAAGCCTTGTCCACATGTATATCACACACACATACCGTCCCATAGTACCATGATGTGATAGAAGCCTTGTCCTCCATGTATATCACACACACATACCGTCCCATAGTACCATGATGTGATAGAAGCCTTGTCCTCCATGTATATCACACACATACCGTCCCATAGTACCATGATGTGATATAGAAGCCTTGTCCTCCATGTATATCACACACACATACCGTCCCATAGTACCATGATGTGATAGAAGCCTTGTCCTCCGTCAGGTCCGTGCCCCTCTGAAGACTTTGGCACAGAAGCTAAAATGAAAGTGTCCGACTCCTTGGAGGAAGGTGACTGGAGCGCGGCAATAAGCAGCGTGGATGGAGACAACCTGGTCCTGTCTATTATCTCTCCTCCTGACGCCCGGATTGGGAAGTACGTCCTCTCCCTGGAGACGTCCACAGGAACCGAGGAAAACAGCTGCAACCTGGGGGAATTCTTCCTGCTCTTCAACCCCTGGTGTCCAGGTATGTGCATGGGAATCCATTGGGGTGGATCACGTATATATCTTAGTCTACGCCATTATCATGTCAGATCAGAGCTTTCCCATCAGGCTTGGGGTGCGGAGTTAGCCACGCCTGGGCCCTGGTGCCTGATGGGGTGCGGAGGGCCCTGGTGCCTGATGGGGTGCGGAGGGCCCTGGTGACTGACGGGGTGCGGAGGGCCCTGGTGACTGACGGGGTGCGGAGGGCCCTGGTGACTGACGGGGTGCGGAGGGCCCTGGTGCCTGATGGGGCGCGGAGGGCCCTGGTGCCTGATGGGGCGTGGAGGGCCCTGGTGCCTGATGGGGCGCGGAGGGCCCTGGTGCCTGATGGGGTGCGGAGGGCCCTGGTGCCTGACGGGGTGCGGAGGGCCCTGGTGACTGACGGGGTGCGGAGGGCCCTGGTGACTGACGGGGTGCGGAGGGCCCTGGTGACTGACGGGGTGCGGAGGGCCCTGGTGACTGACGGGGTGCGGAGGGCCCTCTGTGCCTGATGGGGTGCGGAGGGCCCTTTGTGCCTGATGGGGTGCGGAGGGCCCTTTGTGCCTGATGGGGTGCGGAGGGCCCTGGTGCCTGATGGGGTGCGAAGGGCCCTTTGTGCCTGATGGGGTGCGGAGGGCCCTTTGTGCCTGATGGGGTGCGGAGGGCCCTGGTGCCTGATGGGGTGCGGAGGGCCCTGGTGCCTGATGGGGTGCGGAGGGCCCTTTGTGCCTGATGGGGTGCGGAGGGCCCTGGTGCCTGATGGGGTGCGGAGGGCCCTGGTGCCTGATGGGGTGCGGAGGGCCCTGGTGCCTGATGGGGTGCGGAGGGCCCTTTGTGCCTGATGGGGTGCGGAGGGCCCTGGTGCCTGATGGGGTGCGGAGGGCCCTGGTGCCTGATGGGGTGCGAAGGGCCCTTTGTGCCTGATGGGGTGCGGAGGGCCCTGGTGCCTGATGGGGTGCGGAGGGCCCTGGTGCCTGATGGGGTGCGGAGGGCCCTGGTGCCTGACGGGGTGCGGAGGGCCCTGGTGCCTGACGGGGTGCGGAGGGCCCTGGTGCCTGACGGGGTGCGGAGGGCCCTGGTGCCTGACGGGGTGCGGAGGGCCCTGGTGCCTGATGGGGTGCGGAGGGCCCTGGTGCCTGATGGGGTGCGGAGGGCCCTCTGTGCCTGATGGGGTGCGGAGGGCCCTGGTGCCTGATGGGGTGCGGAGGGCCCTGGTGCCTGATGGGGCCCGATGCCTACTTCCCACACAGAAAGTCACCAGTCTTATGAATGGCACCTGGAGATTCTGGTACAGATTCTGGGGCCCAGGCTCTGATTGCCTTATACCCTCCATAGATAATCAGCATGTTATATCCATGTTACCTGGTAGGTAGCCCCCGCTGTAACATGGTTCGTCCGAGTCTAGAAGGCTTCTCCACTCCTATATGCCGCCATTGTAGCTGTCAGAGCTTGTGTTACAGCAGGCAGACCAGCACAGATATCCAGGCCTATCAGGTCTGATGAAGGTAGGATAGATGGCTCCAAGGGTTCTCAGACCTGGGGCCACCTCCTGTTTATCAGCCAGACACACATGGATGTCTATGTATTACAGAGAACACACTCTTCTGCCCTCTACACTGTTCTCACACGCCGACAGCAGAGGTAACCCTCAAACTGCAGAGGTAACCCTCAAACTGCAGAGGTAACCCTCAAACTGCAGAGGTAACCCTCAAACTGCAGAGGTAACCCTCAAACTGCAGAGGTAACCCTCAAACTGCAGAGGTAACCCTCAAACTGCAGAGCTAAGTAATAGGTCTCCAGTATAATCCAAGAAGAGAAGTCTCCAATGTGTCCTCTACAGTGTGTCCTTCATGGTGTGTCCTTTATGATGTTTTCTTCACAGTGTGTCTTTCAAGTTGTGTCCTTCATGGTGTGTCTTTCACAATTTGTCCTTTGTGGTGTGTCCTTCATGGTGTGTCCTTCACGGTATGCCCTTGCGTTGTGTCCTTCACAATTTGTTCTTTACGGTGTATCCTTTGTGGCGTGTCTTTCACAGTGTGTCCTTCACAATGTGTTCTTTACGATGTGTCCTTTGTGATGTGTCCTTCCTGGTGTGTCCTTCGTGGTGTGTCCTTCGCGTTGTGTCCTTCACAATATGTTCTTTTCTATGTGTCCTTCATGGTGTGTCCGTTGCGGTGTCTCCTTCGTGGTGTGTCTTTTACAACGTGTCCTTCATGGTGTGTCCTTTGCGTTGTGTCCTTTATGGTTTGTCCTTCATGGTGTGTCCTTCATGATGTGTCTTTCAAAACGTGTCCTTTGCGTTGTGTCCTTTGCATTGTGTGCTTCATGGTGTGTCCTTTTGCGGTGTGTCCTTTGCGGCTTGTCCTTCATGGTGTGTCCTTTGCGGTGTGTCCTTCATGATGTGTCCTTCATGGTGTGTCCTTCATGGTGTGTCCTTTGCGGTTTATCCTTCATGGTGTGTCCTTCATAGTGTGTCCTTTGCGGTGTGTCCCTTGCGGTTTGTCCTTCATGGTGTTTTCTTTTGCGGTCTGTCCCTTGCGGTTTGTCCTTCATGGTGTGTCCTTTGCGGTGTGTCCTTCATGATGTGTCCTTTGCGGTCTGTCCCTTGCGGCTTGTCCTTCATGGTGTGTCCTTTGCGATGTGTCCCTTGCGGTTTGTCCTTCATGGTGTGTCCTTTTGCGGTGTGTCCTTTGCGGCTTGTCCTTCATGGTGTGTCCTTTGCGGTGTGTCCTTCATGATGTGTCCTTCATGGTGTGTCCTTTGTGGTGTGTCCTTTGTGGTGTGTCCTTTGCATTGTGTCCTTCATGGTGTGTCCTTTGCGGTTTCTCCTTCACGTTGTGTTCAGGGTGTGTCCCTAATGGTTTGTCCTTTGTGGTGTGTCCTTTACAGTGTGTGCTTCATGGTGTGTCCTTTGCGGTTTGTCCTTCATGGTGTGTCCTTCACGTTGTGTCCTTTGCGTTGTGTCCTTCATGGTGTGTCCTTAATGGTGTGTCCTTTGCGTTGTGTTCTTCATGGTGTGTCCTTTGTGTTATGTTCTTCATGGTGTGTCCTTTGCGGTGTGTCCCTTGCGGTTTGTCCTTCATGGTGTGTCCTTTGTGGTGTGTCCTTTGTGGTTTGTCCTTCAGGTTGTGTCCTTTGCGTTGTGTCCTTCATGGTGTGTCCCTAATGGTTTGTCCTTTGCGGTGTGTCCTTCATGGTGTGTCCCTTACAGTGTGTCCCTAATGGTTTGTCCTTTGCGGTGTGTCTTTCATAGTGTGTCCCTTGCGGTGTGTCCTTCATGGTGTGTCCCTAATGGTTTCTCCTTTGCAGTGTGTCTTTCATGGTGTGTCCCTTGTGGTGTGTCCTTCATGGTGTGTCCTTCATGGTTTGTCCTTTGCGGTGTGTCTTTCATGGTGTGTCCCTAATGGTTTGTCCTTTGCGGTGTGTCTTTCATGGTGTGTCCCTTGTGGTGTGTCCTTCATGGTGTGTCTTTCATGGTGTGTCCCTTGCGGTGTGTCTTTCATGGTGTGTCCCTTGCGGTGTGTCTTTCATGGTGTGTCCCTTGCGGTGTGTCCTTCATGGTGTGTCCTTTGTGGTGTGTCCTTCACGGTGTGTCCTTTGCGGTTTGTCCTTCAGGTTGTGTCCTTTGCGTTGTGTCTTTCATGGTGTGTCCCTAATAGTTTGTCCTTTGCGGTGTGTCTTTCATGGTGTGTCCTTCATGGTGTGTCCTTTATGGTTTGTCCTTTGCGGTGTGTCTTTCATGGTGTGTCCCTTGCGGTGTGTCCTTCATGGTTTGTCCTTTGCGGTGTGTCTTTCATGGTGTGCCCTTCACGTTGTGTCCTTCGCTGTGTGTTCTTCAGGTTGTAATAGTGCAGACACCAGGATTCGACGCTATCTTTGTTCCACACTTCTATTTCCTTGGAGAATCTTAATTCGGTTAATATAATTAGGCTCTGATGGAGATCCCTCAGCCTGGGCCGTCATACACCGTGTAACCATCTTATTTCCTCAGAGGACGCTGTGTACATGGAGAATGAAGCTGAGCGGACGGAGTACGTGGTCACTCAGCATGGAATCATCTTCCAGGGAACCAAGGACTCCATCACCACCGTTCCCTGGAACTTTGGGCAGGTAATTTCATTCATTCTTCTATTGGTTCTTCTGTGGTTTTTGGTCGGTGGTCCAGTACAGCTCAGCTGGTGGTGGTCACGCCAGTGCTAACTCCGCACACAGGTGTGGTGGTATACCTGCTTGTTGTGTGGGGCTGGCCGTACTAGTCCCTAATGGTCGGTGACCTGCCGAGTTGGGATGGGTTCCTTGGGCTCTTGTCACAGTGGACCGGAGTGGGGAGCTGACCCACCCGGACTGTTGGTACCGCCACCCACAGAAAGGGAAAAATAACGGTGTCGCCGGTGTGTGTAGGTGCTGGTGCAAAGAATCCCAGTAGAATAAATAAAATGACTTTATTGATGGTGATAAAGGATACACTTGTGACAGATAACTTCTTGTATAGGATTCCATACACAAGTGTCTCTGACCAACTCACTAACACAGTGGTCGGTCCTGGAAAGGGAACCTGGCAGAGCCATGCCCTGGCTAAGTACAACAGGGATGCCTGTTCTGTGTGTGCCCTACTGACACTGAAACTGACACTACACTTCCTCTCCCCAAGTGACTACTTCCTACAGGGTATGTAAGAGTCCCTGTGAGTGGTGGAGAAAAGAGTGTCCACACTATACATGGAGGGATCACACTATATACATGGAGGGGTTACACTATACACAGGGGGATCACACTATATACATTGGGGGGATCACACTATACACAAGGGAATCACACTATACAATGGGGGGATCACACTATACATTGGGGGGATCACACTATGCACGGGGGGATCACACTATATACATTGGGGGGGTCAAACTATACATGGGGGGATCACACTATAAACATGGAGGGGTCACACTATACACAGGGGGATCACACTATATACATTGGGGGGATCACACTATACATGAAGGGGTCACACTATACACGGGGGGTCACACTATACACAAGGGGATCACACTATACACGGGGGGGGGGGGTCACACTATATACATGGAGGGGGCACACTATATAGTGTGACCCCTCCATGTATATAGTGTGCCCCCACTATACACGGGGGGGATCACACTATACACAAGGGAATCACACTATACACGGGGGGGTCACACTATACACGGGGGGAATCACACTATACATGGGGGGGATATATAAATACAGGCTATTTATTTTTGATTCATGTCCCCTCTCCCCACTATACATGGTCAAACTATACATGGGGGGATCACACTGTATACATGCAGGGGTCACACTATATACATGGGGGGGTCACACTATATACATGGAGGGGTCACACTATATACATGGAGGGGTCACACTATATACATGGAGGGGTCACACTATATACATGGAGGGGTCACACTATATATACATGGAGGGGTCACACTATATACATGGGGGGGTCAAACTATACATGGGGGGATCACACTGTATACATGGAGGGGTCACACTATATACATGGAGGGGGCACACTATATACATGGAGGGGTCACACTATATACATGGAGGGGTCACACTATATACATGGAGGGGGTCACACTATATACATGGAGGGGTCACACTATATACATGGAGGGGTCACACTATATACATGGAGGGGTCACACTATATACATGGAGGGGTCACACTATATACATGGAGGGGTCACACTACATACATGGGGGGGTCTAACTATACATGGGGGGATCACACTATATACATGGAGGGGTCACACTATATACATGGGGATCACACTATATACATGGAGGGGTCACACTATATACATGGGGGATCACACTATATACATGGAGGGGGCACACTATATACATGGGGATCACACTATATACATGGAGGGGTCACACTATATACATGGGGATCACACTATATACATGGAGGGGTCACACTATATACATGGAGGGGGTCACACTATATACATGGAGGGGTCACACTATATACATGGAGGGGTCACACTATATACATGGAGGGGTCACACTATATACATGGAGGGGTCACACTATATACATGGAGGGGTCACACTACATACATGGGGGGGTCTAACTATACATGGGGGGATCACACTATATACATGGAGGGGTCACACTATATACATGGGGATCACACTATATACATGGAGGGGTCACACTATATACATGGGGGATCACACTATATACATGGAGGGGGCACACTATATACATGGGGATCACACTATATACATGGAGGGGTCACACTATATACATGGGGATCACACTATATACATGGGGGATCACACTATATACATGGAGGGGGCACACTATATACATGGAGGGGGCACACTATATACATGGGGGGATCACACTATATACATGGAGGGGTCACACTATATACATGGAGGGGTCACACTATATACATGGGGGGATCACACTATATACATGGAGGGGTCACACTATATACATGGAGGGGTCACACTATATACATGGGGGGATCACACTATATACATGGAGGGGTCACACTATATACATGGAGGGGTCACACTATATACATGGAGGGGGTCACACTATACACGGGGGGATCACACTATATACATGGAGGGGTCACACTATATACATGGAGGGGTCACACTATATACATGGAGGGGTCACACTATATACATGGAGGGATCACACTATATACATGGAGGGGTCACACTATATACATGGGGGGGTCACACTATATACATGGAGGGGTCACACTATATACATGGAGGGGTCACACTATATACATGGAGGGGTCACACTATATACATGGGGGGATCACACTATATACATGGAGGGGTCACACTATATACATGGGGGGGTCACACTATATACATGGAGGGGGCACACTATATACATGGAGGGGTCACACTATATACATGGAGGGGTCACACTATATACATGGAGGGGTCACACTATACACGGGGGGTCACACTATATACATGGAGGGGGCACACTATATACATGGAGGGGTCACACTATATACATGGAGGGGTCACACTATATACATGGAGTGGGCACACTATATACATGGAGGGGTCACACTATATACACGGGGGGGTCACACTATATACATGGGGGGGTCAAACTATACATGGGGGGGGTCAAACTATACATGGGGGGATCACACTGTATACATGGAGGGGTCACACTATATACATGGAGGGGTCACACTATATACATGGGGGGATCACACTATATACATGGAGGGGTCACACTATATACATGGAGGGGGCACACTATATACATGGAGGGGTCACACTATATACATGGAGGGGTCACACTATATACATGGAGGGGTCACACTATACACGGGGGGTCACACTATATACATGGAGGGGGCACACTATATACATGGAGGGGTCACACTATATACATGGAGGGGTCACACTATATATATGGAGGGGTCACACTATATACATGGAGGGGTCACACTATATATATGGAGGGGTCACACTATATACATGGAGGGGGCACACTATATACATGGAGGGGTCACACTATATACACGGGGGGGTCACACTATATACATGGGGGGGTCAAACTATACATGGGGGGGGTCAAACTATACATGGGGGGATCACACTGTATACATGGAGGGGTCACACTATATACATGGAGGGGTCACACTATATACATGGAGGGGTCACACTATATACATGGAGGGGTCACACTATATACATGGAGGGGTCACACTATACATGGAGGGGGCACACTATATACATGGAGGGGTCACACTATATACATGGAGGGGTCACACTATATACATGGAGGGGTCACACTATATACATGGAGGGGTCACACTATATACATGGGGGGGTCACACTATATACATGGAGGGGTCACACTATATACATGGAGGGGTCACACTATACACGGGGGGGTCACACTACATACATGGGGGGGTCTAACTATACATGGGGGGATCACACTATATACATGGAGGGGTTACACTATACACAGGGGGATCACACTATACATGGAGGGGTCACACTATATACATGGGGGGGTCACACTATATACATGGAGGGGTTACACTATACACAGGGGGATCACACTATACATGGAGGGGTCACACTATACATGGGGGCGGGGGATCACACTATACATGGGGGGGTCAAACTATACATGGGGGGGATCACACTATATACATTGGGGGGATCACACTATATACATGGAGGGGTCACAATATACATAAGGGAATCACACTATATACATTGGGGGGATCACACTATACGTGGATGGGGTCACATTATACATGGAGGGGTCACACTATATACATGGAGGGGTCACAATATACATAAGGGAATCACACTGTATACATGGAGGGGTCACACTATATACATGGGGGGATCACACTATATACATGGAGGGGTCACACTATATACATTGGGGGGATCACACTATACGTGGATGGGGTCACATTATACATGGAGGGGTCACACTATATACATGGAGGGGTCACACTATATACATGGAGGGGTCACACTATATACATGGAGGGGTCACACTATATACATGGAGGGGTCACACTATATACATGGAGGGGTCACACTATATACATGGAGGGGTCACCCTATATACATGGAGGGGGCACACTATATACATGGAGGGGTCAAACTATATACATGGAGGGGTCACACTATACACGGGGGGGTCACACTATATATATGGAGGGGGTCACACTATATACATGGGGGGGGCACACTATATACATGGAGGGGGCACACTATACACGGGGGGGTCACACTATATATATGGAGGGGGTCACACTATATACATGGGGGGGTCACACTATAACATCGCTATGTATTAGAATGGAGGGTAATTTCCGGTACTGTCAGGCGGTGATAGATCAGGGGAGACGTTGGGCCTGAGGTCTGTTCCGTCTCTATCGCACGTCCTCAGCTTGGCCCCCTCCCCTCTTATCTCCTCCATACACATGGCCTCTATGTACTGGTGTATACAGAGCTGTATCCTTCTCTATGTACTGGTGTATACAGAGCTGTATCCTTCTCTATGTACTTGTGTATACAGAGCTGTATCCTTCTCTATGTACTGGTGTATACAGAGCTGTATCCTTCTCTATGTACTGGTGTATACAGAGCTGTATCCTTCTCTATGTACTGGTGTATACAGAGCTGTATCCTTCTCTATGTACTGGTGTATACAGAGCTGTATCCTTCTCTATGTACTGGTGTATACAGAGCTGTATCCTTCTCTATGTACTGGTGTATACAGAGCTGTATCCTTCTCTATGTACTGGTGTATACAGAGCTGTATCCTTCTCTATGTACTTGTGTATACAGAGCTGTATCCTTCTCTATGTACTTGTGTATACAGAGCTGTATCCTTCTCTATGTACTGGTGTATACAGAGCTGTATCCTTCTCTATGTACTGGTGTATACAGAGCTGTATCCTTCTCTATGTACTGGTGTATACAGAGCTGTATCCTTCTCTATGTACTTGTGTATACAGAGCTGTATCCTGTATACTGTAGACAGGGCCGGGACAAAGAGTAGGCAGGGGTAGGCGATGGCCTAGGGCGCCAGATGACACGGGGCGCAATCTGGATGGGTAATTAATCTGTTTACCCATCCATGCTTCCCCCTGCAGGGCTGGACTCAGCACCCACGGCCCGCCCACCCCCTGCACTGTTACCAGGAGCGTAGGCAGAGGGGGCAGCTGCCCCAGGCGAAAGTCTCCCCCGGTTACATAATGCCTTCAGCAGCAGCTTTATCCTGACAGAGAGGAGGTGTGTTGGAGCCCTGCATGTACACAGCACCCTCGCTGTAATACTTCTGATGCAGGGGTCGGGTTGTAAGGAGCCCCCAGTCCCTGCTCTGTGCTCCCACTGTGAGACGGAGGCAGCAGTGATAGGTGAGTAGCTGCCTCCATCTCACACTGCTGTTCCCTGACAGAATGGCCTCTGACCTGCCTAACTAATCACTTCCTGTGTCCCCTGCTGTGAGGCCCCGAACTCAAGATACTGTGGGGCTGCAGGCAGCTACAGTCCACACAGGGTCCTGAGGCTGATCAGCATGAGGACCCCACAGGTGACTTTTCAACTTCCTGGTTAGTCCATCACCATTATAGAAGCAGAACGTATGAGTGCAGGTATGTGGCTGGTCAGATGTGTGATGACAGGGGGCAGGTGTGTGTGTGTGTGATGACAGGGGGCAGATGTCTGTGATGACTGGGGGCAGATGTGTGTGTGATGAATGGGGGCAGATGTGTGTGTGTGTGATGACAGGGGGCAGATGTGTGTGATGACTGGGGGCAGATGTGTGTGTGATGAATGGGGGCAGATTGTGTGTGTGTGTGTGTGTGATGACAGGGGGCAGATGTCTGTGATGACTGGGGGCAGATGTCTGTGATGACTGGGGGCAGATGTGTGTGATGACAGGGGGAAGGTGTGTGTGTGATGACTGGGGGCAGATGTGTGTGTGATGAATGGGGGCAGATTGTGTGTGTGTGTGTGATGACAGGGGGCAGATGTCTGTGATGACAGGGGGCAGATGTGTGTGTGATGAATGGGGGCAGATGTCTGTGATGACTGGGGGCAGATGTGTGTGTGATGAATGGGGGCAGATGTGTGTGTGTGTGTGATGACAGGGGGCAGATGTGTGTGTGATGAATGGGGGCAGATGTGTGTGTGTGTGATGACAGGGGGCAGATGTGTGTGATGACTGGGGGCAGATGTGTGTGTGTGATGACAGGGGCCAAATGTGTGTGATGACTGGGGGGGCAGATGTGTGTGTGATAACTGGGGCAGATGTGTGTGTGTGTGTGATGACAGGGGGCAGATGTGTGTGTGATGACAGGGGGCAGATGTGTGTGTGTGTGATGACTGGGGGCAGATGTGTGTGTGATAACTGGGGGTAGATGTCTGTGTGATAACGGGGTAGATGTGTGTGTGTGTGTGTGTGTGTGTGATGACAGGGGGCAGATGTGTGTGTGATGACAGGGGACAGATGTGTGTGTGTGATGATAGGCGGAAGGTGTGTGTGATGACAGGGGGCAGATGTGTGTGATGACAGGGGGAAGATGTGTGTGTGTGATGAATGGGGGCAGATGTGTGTGTGTGATGACAGGGGCCAAATGTGTGTGATGACTGGGGGGGCAGATGTGTGTGTGATAACTGGGGCAGATGTGTGTGTGTGTGTGATGACAGGGGGCAGATGTGTGTGTGATGACAGGGGGCAGATGTGTGTGTGTGTGATGACTGGGGGCAGATGTGTGTGTGATAACTGGGGGTAGATGTCTGTGTGATAACGGGGTAGATGTGTGTGTGTGTGTGTGTGTGATGACAGGGGGCAGATGTGTGTGTGATGACAGGGGACAGATGTGTGTGTGTGATGATAGGCGGAAGGTGTGTGTGATGACAGGGGCCAAATGTGTGTGATGACTGGGGGGGGCAGATGTGTGTGTGATAACTGGGGCAGATGTGTGTGTGTGTGTGATGACAGGGGGCAGATGTGTGTGTGATGACAGGGGGCAGATGTGTGTGTGTGTGATGACTGGGGGCAGATGTGTGTGTGATAACTGGGGGTAGATGTCTGTGTGATAACGGGGTAGATGTGTGTGTGTGTGTGTGTGTGTGATGACAGGGGACAGATGTGTGTGTGTGATGATAGGCGGAAGGTGTGTGTGATGACAGGGGGCAGATGTGTGTGATGACAGGGGGAAGATGTGTGTTTGATGACAGGGGGCAGATGTGTGTGTGTGATTGGGGCAGATGTGTGTGTGATAACTGGGGGTAGGTGTGTGTGTGTGTTTGTGAGATGACAGGGGGCAGATGTGTGTGATGACAGGGGGCAGCTGTGTGTGTATGATGACTGGGGGCAGATGTGTGTGTGATGACAGGGGGCAGATGTGTGTGTGTGATGACTGGGGGCAGATGTGTGTGATGACGGGGCAGATGTGTGTGTGATGACAGTGGGCAGATGTGTGTCTGATGACTGGGGGACATTGATGGGGCTGCAGTCTGTTGTCTATTAATAATAATCCTGATCCTGCACTGACCAGAGCACCATGGAGCACATAGACAATAAATCTCTGTATGCAGACACCTCATAGGGCTGATATTACAAGCTCCCATGGGTGCAGTGCAGGCATCTCATCATAGCACAAATGAGGGCAGAACATAGGTGGCTATATACTACTGAGGGCAGCACACAGGGGGTCTATATACAACTGTGGCGGTATTATTCAATGGTATCAATGTTGATATCTTTTGGTTTTGTTCAGAGGCAATATGTAATCACTGTATGGTGGTAAGAATGTTAAGGTAACTACCAAATGTATTGGGGCTCATAATACAGTGTGGGGGCACTTTCAGGGCATAATACTATCTGTGGCACACTGATTCTAATAACACTGGGTTGGGGGGGGGGGCACCATTTGCCTTCTCTGCCTAGGGCACCAAAACTCCTTGTCCCGGCCCTGACTGTAGAGCTGTATCCTGTATACTGTAGAGCTGTATCCTGTATACTGTAGAGCTGTACCCTGTATACTGTAGAGCTGTATACTGCTGCCACATGGGTGCTGGGTATATACTGGTGTTATAGTCCAGCCCACAGGTGGGATGTTGGTACCTGCTTTGTGTTGTGGCTGTTACTGAAATGGTCGGTGACCTGCCGGGTTGTGATGGGTCCTTTGGGCTCTTGTCACTGTAGTCCAGAGTGGCAACTGTCCCATCCGGACTATCGGTGCCGCCACCCACAGAAAGGGGACAAATAACCCAAGGTATACAGCTGCTGTGTATAGGTGCTGGTGCTGTGTGTATAGGTGCTGTGTGTATAGGTGCTGTGTGTATAAGTGCTGGTGCTGTGTGTATAGGTGCTGGTGCTGTGTGTATAGGTGCTGGTGCTGTGTGTATAGGTGCTGGTGCTGTGTGTATAGGTGCTGGTGCTGTGTGTATAGATGTGCTGTGTGTATAGGTGCTGGTGCTGTGTGTATAAGTGCTGGTGCTGTGTGTATAGGTGCTGGTGCTGTGTGTATAGTTGCTAGTGCTGTGTGTGTATAGATGTGCTGTGTGTATAGGTGCTGGTGCTGTGTGTATAGATGTGCAGTACTGTGTGTATAGATGTGCTGTGTGTATAGGTGCTGGAGCTGTGTGTATAGATGTGCTGTGTGTATAGGTGCTGGAGCTGTGTGTATAGGTGCTGGTGCTGTGTGTATAGGTGCTGGTGCTGTGAGTATAGGTGCTGTGTGTATAGGTGCTGGTGCTGTGTGTATAGATGTGCTATGTGTATAGGTGCTGGTGCTGTGTGTATAGGTGCTGGTGCTGTGTGTATAGGTGCTGTGTGTATAGGTGCTGGTGCTGTGTGTATAGATGTGCTGTGTGTATAGGTGCTGGTGCTGTGTGTATAGGTGCTGGTGCTGTGTGTATAGGTGCTGGTGCTGTGTGTATAGATGTGCTGTGTGTATAGGTGCTGGTGCTGTGTGTATAGATGTGCTGTGTGTATAGGTGCTGGTGCTGTGTGTATAGGTGCTGGTGCAGAGGAAAGGATGACTGAGTCCCAGTGAAGAGTAGAGTAGAGGAGAGGTAGTTGTAGCAGTGCTTGGAGAGTAGACTAGAGGTAGTTGTAGCGGTGCTGGAGAGTAGAGCAGAGAAGAGGTAGTTGTAACAGTGCTGGAGAGTAGAGGAGAGGTAGTTGTAGCAGTGCTTGGAGAGTAGAGGAAAGGAGAGGTAGTTGTAGCGGTGCTGGAGAGGAGAGGTAGTTTTAGCGGTGCTTGGAGAGTAGAGGAGAGGTAGTTGTAATGGTGCTGGAGAGGAGAGGTAGTTGTAATGGTGCTGGAGAGGAGAGGTAGTTGTAGCAGTGCTGGAGAGGAGAGGTAGTTGTAGCGGTGCGTGGAGAGTAGAGGAGAGGTAGTTGTAACTGTGCTGGAGAGGAGAGGTAGTTGTAGCAGTGCTGGAGAGGAGAGGTAGTTGTAGCAGTGCTGGAGAGGAGAGGTAGTTGTAGCGGTGCGTGGAGAGTAGAGGAGAGGTAGTTGTAACTGTGCTGGAGAGGAGAGGTAGTTGTAGTGGTGCTGGAGAGGAGAGGTAGTTGTAGCGGTGCGTGGAGAGTAGAGGAGAGGTAGTTGTAATGGTGCTGGAGAGGAGAGGTAGTTGTAGCAGTGCTGGAAAGGAGAGGTAGTTGTAGCGGTGCGTGGAGAGTAGAGGAGAGGTAGTTGTAACGGTGCTGGAGAGGAGAGGTAGTTGTAGCGGTGCTGGAGAGGAGAGGTAGTTGTAGCAGTGCTGGAGAGGAGAGGTAGTTGTAGCAGTGCTGGAGAGGAGAGGTAGTTGTAGCGGTGCGTGGAGAGTAGAGGAGAGGTAGTTGTAACTGTGCTGGAGAGGAGAGGTAGTTGTAGCAGTGCTGGAGAGGAGAGGTAGTTGTAGCAGTGCTGGAGAGGAGAGGTAGTTGTAGCGGTGCGTGGAGAGTAGAGGAGAGGTAGTTGTAACTGTGCTGGAGAGGAGAGGTAGTTGTAGTGGTGCTGGAGAGGATAGGTAGTTGTAGCGGTGCGTGGAGAGTAGAGGAGAGGTAGTTGTAATGGTGCTGGAGAGGAGAGGTAGTTGTAGCAGTGCTGGAGAGGAGAGGTAGTTGTAGCGGTGCGTGGAGAGTAGAGGAGAGGTAGTTGTAACGGTGCTGGAGAGGAGAGGTAGTTGTAGCGGTGCTGGAGAGGAGAGGTAGTTGTAGCGGTGCGTGAAGAGTAAAGGAGAGGTAGTTGTAGTGGTGCTGGAGAGTAGAGGAGAGGTAGTTGTAGCAGTGCTTGGTAAGTAGAGGAGAGGTAGTTGTAGCGGTGTTTGGAGAGTAGAGCAGAGGAGAGGTAGTTGTAGTGGTGCTTGGAGAGTAGAGCAAATTAGAGGTAAGTAGAGGTGAGGTAGTTGTAGCGGTGCTGGAAAGTAGAGGAGAGATAGTTGTAGCAGTGCTGGAGAGTAGATGAGAGGTAGTTGTAGCAGTGCTGGAGAGTAGATGAGAGGTAGTTGTAGCGGTGCTGGAGAATAGAGGAGAGGTAGTTGTAGCGGTGCTGGAGAATAGAGAAGAGGTAGTTGTAACGGTGCTGGAGAGTAGAGGAGAGGTAGTTGTAGCAATGCTGGAGAGTAGAGGAGAGGTAGTTGTAGCGGTGCTGTAGAGTAGAGGTAATTGTAGCGGTGTTTGGCGAGTAGAACAGAGGAGAGTTAGTTGTAGCAGTGCTTGGAGAGTAGAGTAGAGGAGAGGTAAATGTAGTGGTGCTTGGAGAGTAGAGCAAAGGAGAGGTAGTTGTAGCAGTGCTTGGAGAGTAGAGGAGAGATAGTTGTAGCGGTGCTTGGAGAGTAGAGGAGAGGTAGTTGTAGCGGTGCTGGAGAGGAGAGGTAGTTGTAGCGGTGCTGGAGAGTAGAGGAGAGGTAGTTGTAGCGGTGCCGGAGAGTAGAGCAGAGGAGAGGTAGTTGTAACGGTGCTGGAGAGGTAGTTGTAGCGGTGCTGGAGAGTAGAGGAGAGGTAGTTGTAGCAGTGCTGGAGAGTAGAGGAGAGGTAGTTGTAGCAGTGCTGAAGAGTAGAGGAGAGGTAGTTGTAGCAGTGCTTGGAGAGTATATGTACCATATAAGACGACCCCTAATTTCAAGAAGATTGTCAGTGGTGTGCCTTATACACCGAAAAATGTTAACCCCTGCCTGACCGCAGCAGGGTTTACTAACTGGAGCCCTGCTGCGGTCAGGCAGGGTTTAACTGCAGTTAACTCACCTGTGACCCGTTCCCGTCCTCCAGGCAGCCGAGCATCTCATCGGAGAAGCTCAGAGACTCTCGGCTACCGGGGAGAGCTTTGAGAACCTTTGTGACACTGCCTGCGCCGGAAACAGGACGGGAGTGGCGCCAATGCCGGGAACCAGTCACAGGTGAGAAACGGTGGGAATGCAGCCATTTTTATGCTCCCCCATCATATGCGGCGACCATATTGGGCGTATAACACGACCCTCCACTTCTGAGGCGATTTTTCAGGGTTAAAAAGTCATCTTATACATCGGAAAAAACGGTAGTTGTGTACTCTGCTGGAACTTGAGCATATACTTTATAGTGCAAAGTTTACTTGAAGTTGTGTTTAGACTTTGGTCTGACCACCTTTGTTCCCACAGTGTTGAGCTACCCATCCTGCCAGGGTACTACAAGCCCCAGCCGTGGTTATCTGGGCTTAGCTAAGTGTCTGGGGGTGTCCCAGTTACCTGCACTGTGAGATCGGACACGCGGACCTTCTTTACGGTAGCTTTGTCCTTTGTAGACGTGTTCCTTGATGACCTCTCCCTTTAGGGTGCCTTCACACCTACCGGATCTGCAGCGGATTTTCTGCTGCCGATCCACAGCGGATTTGACTAAATGAATGAACACAGCATTAAATCCGCACTGTAAAATCCGCTGCGGATACGGTGTGTGTGTGAAAGCACCCTTTAAAGTGCTTAGCACTGCATAGTACATATAGTAGTAATACTGAAAGTACGGGTTGTCTCTGCACTTGCTTGTCCCTGTCAGGGGTCCTGGCATCAGCCAGGCCCTGGCTTAACTACTGCAGGAACAGCTGTTTTTACATCTTCCCTCTCTGAGAATCTGGATAAGACTGAAACTGCACTTCCTCCACCATGTAACTCCTCCTACAGGGCCTCTGTATTCCTGCCTGTGAGCGGTGGGGATGAGGTGTGCAGGAGAAAAGAGAGAGATTAGAAGTAGAGAGCACCTCCTATTGGTCAATAATTACACATGGTACACATAAAACATTAGCCCATTACCGACTTCAGCTGTGCAATACCTAGACATATAAAATACTGACACCTAGTGGTGAAACTTCAGACTAGTTCACCACTTTTAACCTGAAGGAAAAAGCTTTTTGAGAGGTGCACGGGAGAGACAAAAACACCCGTGGTGGGACACCGTAGAGCTATATACTAGAGCTATATCATGTATCCTGTAGAGCTGTATCCTGCAGAGCTGTATACTGTAGAGCTGTATACTGTAGAGCTGTATACTGTAGAGCTGTATCCTGTATACTGTAGAGCTGTATCCTGTAGAGCTGTATCCTGTATCCTGTAGAGCTGTATTCTGTATCCCGTAGAGCTGTATACTGTAGAGCTGTATCCTGTAGAGCTGTATACTGTAGAGCTGTATCCTGTAGAGCTGTATTCTGTATCCCGTAGAGCTGTATCCTGTATCCTGTAGAGCTGTATCCTGTATACTGTAGAGCTGGATCCTTCTCTATGTACTGGTGTATGCAGGATAGGGCTGTATCCTGTATACTGTAGATCTGTATCCTTCTCTATGTACTGGTGTATACAGAGTTGTATCCTTCTCTATGTACTGGTGTATACAGGACAGGGCTGTATACTGTAGAGCTGTATACTGCTGCGGCATGGACGCTGGGTGTTGGGCTTCTGCCATGTTGAGATAAGACTTTAGTATTTTTATACCATAAATGGTTTGGGACAGATCGGGGTCACAGGGGGTCACGTCCTCATCCCACCGCCGGCCGGAGATGAAGGATGGATTATAATAAGGAAGAATTATTACACCTCACCCCCCTCTGATTATACAAGGGTATATACACA
Organism: Dendropsophus ebraccatus; assembly: GCF_027789765.1. Lineage (NCBI taxonomy): Eukaryota > Metazoa > Chordata > Amphibia > Anura > Hylidae > Dendropsophus > Dendropsophus ebraccatus. The sequence goes on along the minus strand of NC_091467.1, from coordinate 77,013,950 downwards.
CACTCTTATATACACAGACACATATACACACACACAGGTACTGAGCTGCTGGACTTACTGCTTGTAGTCATATAAAGAAGGACACCGCCTATGTAGAAATAGGGATAGTGTATGTAGTAATAGGGATAGCCCATGCAGTAATAGGGATAGCCCATGTAGTAATAGGGATAGTGTATGTAGTAATAGGGATAGCCCATGTAGTAATAGGGATAGCCCATGTAGTAATAGGGATAGTGTATGTAGTAATAGGGATAGCCCATGTAGTAATAGGGATAGCCCATGTAGTAATAGGGATAGTCTATGTAGTAATAGGGATAGCCCATGTAGTAATAGGGATAGCCCATGTAGTAATAGGGATAGCCCATGTAGTAATAGGGATAGTCTATGTAGTAATAGGGATAGTGTATGTAGTAATAGGGATAGCCCATGTAGTAATAGGGATAGTCTATGTAGTAATAGGGATAGCCCATGCAGTAATAGGGATAGCCCATGTAGTAATAGGGATAGTCTATGTAGTAATAGGGATAGCCCATGTAGTAATAGGGATAGCCCATGTAGTAATAGGGATAGCCCATGTAGTAATAGGGATAGCCCATGTAGTAATAGGGATAGTGTATGTAGTAATAGGGATAGCCCATGTAGTAATAGGGATAGTCTATGTAGTAATAGGGATAGTCTATGTAGTAATAGGGATAGCCCATGTAGTAATAGGGATAGTCTATGTAGTAATAGGGATAGCCCATGCAGTAATAGGGATAGCCCATGTAGTAATAGGGATAGTCTATGTAGTAATAGGGATAGCCCATGTAGTAATAGGGATAGTCTATGTAGTAATAGGGATAGCCCATGCAGTAATAGGGATAGCCCATGTAGTAATAGGGATTGTCTATGTAGTAATAGGGATAGCCCATGCAGTAATAGGGATAGCCCATGTAGTAATAGGGATAGTCTATGTAGTAATAGGGATAGCCCATGTAGTAATAGGGATAGCCCATGTAGTAATAGGGATAGTCTATGTAGTAATAGGGATAGCCCATGCAGTAATAGGGATAGCCCATGCAGTAATAGGGATAGTCTATGTAGTAATAGGGATAGCCCATGTAGTAATAGGGATAGTCTATGTAGTAATAGGGATAGCCCATGTAGTAATAGGGATAGTCTATGTAGTAATAGGGATAGTCTATGTAGTAATAGGGATAGCCCATGTAGTAATAGGGATAGCCCATGTAGTAATAGGGATAGTCTATGTAGTAATAGGGATAGTCTATGTAGTAATAGGGATAGTCTATGTAGTGATAGGGATAGTCTATGTAGTGATAGGGATAGTCTATGTAGTAATAGGGATAGTCTATGTAGTAATAGGGATAGTCTATGTAGTAACAGTGTGGACCATCTTGAGCGGGCAGACTGGCCGCCATATTGCACAGCTCAGGCTTTGCCCATCGTTCTCCCTCCCTCTCCTGCACCTAGCACATGCTAAGCCCTGATCACTGCCTGTAACCTGCTCTGTTACTAGAGGTGGACGGTGGCCAGCAGAGCGCAGAGAAGCTAGACATCTGCTGGCCGTTCTCTCATCCGTGGCTGTTCCTGACAAAGGTCGTGGGTTTGGGGCTTTTAAGTAACGTCATATGCAACATCCTAGAACCATATAACCAAGGCACTGTATATTTCCAATAAAGAAGGTTTAGCCAGCAGTGTGTATCAGTGGCCTGTATACCCCCCCTCTCCGCATCCCTCCGTAGCCCCCCTCCCCCGCTCCGCACCCCCCCCCCCCCCATAGACAATAATGACAGCAAACATCTATGAAGGCTTTACCGTTGATTATATATATTATACATTATATTATAGAGAGAGAACAATGGGCTGTTACGTCTCTGGGACTATGCTCACACCTTCCTGTCTTACATTCTTTTCTTCTTATTAGTTTGAAGATTATATACTGGAAGCTTCTCTTGAAGTGTTAGACAAAAACCCCAAGTTTGCAGAAGATTCCACCACCGACTGCACCCAGCGGAATGACCCCGTGTATATAAGCCGCGTCGTCAGTGCAATGGTGAGTTTACAAATCCTATAAATTATTAAAGGGGACCTGTCACATTGACAGTGTCATCCAATCTGCAGGCATCATGTTATAGAGGAGGAGGAGCTGAGCGGACTGATATATACTTTTATGGGAAGAAATTCAGGAGAACTTGTCATTTTTTCAAGTAAATTTTTACTAGCCCCGCCCACTTGACTGCAGTAAGCAGCGGTTTCCATGAATAAATGAGGTTCTACTAAATATTTTCCTATAGGACTATATATCAATCAGCTCTGCTCCTCCTGCTCTATAAGATCATAACCACAGATCGGATTGGCTCTTGAATGTGACAGGTTCCCTTTAAGTCTTTCTGTTATTTGGACATCAGGCTGGTTGACAATGGCCGAGCCTGACCATATTACTGACCCCATATTCACCTAACTTGATAGCCCCTGGTAATGGAATATCTGTGTGCTGCCACTGTTATGGTATAGGACATCATTTGCCGATCCCAACACGATTTACTCACTGTCCTTCAGGTGAATTGTAACGATGACAGCGGTATTCTATATGGGCGCTGGGACAACTGCTACGACGATGGCGTGAGCCCCATGTCCTGGATCGGCAGTGTGGACATCCTGCGGCGTTGGAGAAAGTTTGGTTGTCAGGCAGTGCGGTATGGACAGTGTTGGGTGTTTGCGGCTGTTGCCTGTTCAGGTGAGAGGAAGGACGATGAAAGACGAGAGAAAAGGCCTTAAAGGGGAATTACACCATGTTGTGTTTCAGTTCTGAGGTGTCTGGGGATCCCGGCTCGGGTCATCAGCAACTACAACTCTGCACATGATACGAACAGTAACCTGGTGATTGAGCAGTATCTGGACGACCAGGGGAAGAAGCAGAAGAAGACGAGAGACATGATCTGGTAGGATGGGATGCCGTATAGCAGTGCTTCTCAAACAGTGAGGCGCCCCCTAGGTGTTGGTGAGGCCATTTTAGCAATTATTAATATATTTTGTACTTGCTTTATTGGTATATAGAGCTTGGGAGATGGGTGGTAGGAGCCCCAGCATTATTTCCAGCTTTACAATGGACTTTCACCACAGATAGTGAGGCCCAGGCGCCCTCTTGGTCAGTCTGGTGAGGCCCCGGCATTGCCTTGGTCTGTTGGGTGAGGCTCCAGTAGAAAAAGTTTGAGAAGTGCTGCCTTATACTATTGGATACAGCTATAGGGTTATTGTATGGCCGGGGATGGGATATAGCTATAGGGTTATTGTATGGCCGGGGTTGGGATATAGCTATAGGGTTATTGTATGGCCGGGGGTGGGATATAGCTATAGGGTTATTGTATGGCCTGGGATGGGATATAGCTATAGGGTTATTGTATGGCCGGGGGTGTTATATAACTATAGAGTTATTGTGTGGCCGGGGATGGGATATAGCTATAGGGTTATTGTATGGCCGGGGGTGTGATATAGCTATAGGGTTATTGTATGGCCGGGGCCGTGATATAGCTATAGGGTTATTGTATGGCCTGGGATGGGATATAGCTATAGGGTTATTGTATGGCCGGGGATGGGATATAGCTATAGGGTTATTGTATGGCCGGGAGTGTGATATAGCTGTAGGGTTATTGTATGGCCTGGGATGGGATATAGCTATAGGGTTATTGTATGGCCGGGCGTGTTATATAGCTATAGGGTTATTGTGTGGCCGGGGATATAGCTATAGGGTTATTGTATGGCCGGGGATGGGATATAGTTATAGGGTTATTGTATGGCCGGGGATGGGATATAGCTATAGGGTTATTGTATGGCCGGGGGTGTGATATAGCTATAGGGTTATTGTATGGCCGGGATAGGATATAGCTATAGGGTTATTGTATGGCCGGGGGTGTGATACAGCTATAGGGTTATTGTATGGCCTGGGATGGGATATAGCTATAGGGTTATTGTATGGCCGGGCGTGTTATATAACTATAGGGTTATTATATGGCCGGGGGTGGGATATAGCTATAGGGTTATTGTATGGCTGGGGGTGTGATATAGCTATAGGGTTATTGTATGGCCGGGGATAGGATATAGCTATAGGGTTATTGTATGGCCGGGGGTGTGATATAGCTATAGGGTTATTGTATGGCTGGGGGTGTGATATAGCTATAGGGTTATTGTATGGCCGGGGATAGGATATAGCTATAGGGTTATTGTATGGCCGGGGGTGTGATATAGCTATAGGGTTATTGTATGGCCTGGGATGGGACATAGCTATAGGGTTATTGTATGGCCGGGGGTGGGATAGAGCTATAGGGTTATTGTATCGCCGGGATAGGATATAGCTATAGGGTTATTGTATGGCCGGGGGTGGGATAGAGCTATAGGGTTATTGTATCGCCGGGATAGGATATAGCTATAGGGTTATTGTATGGCCGGGGGTGTGATATAGCTATAGGGTTATTGTATGGCCGGGGGTGGGATATAGCTATAGGGTTATTGTATGGCCGGGGGTGTTATATAGCTATAGGGTTGTTGTATGGCCGGGGGTGTGATATAGCTATAGGGTTATTGTATGGCTGGGGGTGTGATATAGCTATAGGGTTATTGTATGGCCGGGCGTGTTATATAGCTATAGGGTTATTGTATGGCCAGGGGTGTTATATAGCTATAGGGTTATTGTATGGCCGGGGGTGTGATATAGCTATAGTGTATTTGTATGGCCGGGGGTGTGATATAGCTATAGTGTATTTGTATGGCCGGGGGTGTGATATAGCTATAGGGTTATTGTATGGCCGGGGGTGGGATATAGCTATAGGGTTATTGTATGGCCGGGGGTGGGATATAGCTATAGGGTTATTGTATGGCCGGCGGTGTGATAAAGCTATAGGGTTATTGTATGGCCGGGGGTGGGATATAGCTATAAGGTTATTGTATGGCCGGGGGTGTGATATAGCTATAGGGTATTTGTATGGCTGGGGGTGTGATATAGCTATAGGGTTATTGTATGGCCGGGGGTGTGATATAGCTATAGGGTTATTGTATGGCCGGGGGTGTGATATAGCTATAGTGTATTTGTATGGCCGGGGTGTGATATAGCTATAGGGTTATTGTATGGCTGGGGGTGTGATATAGCTATAGGGTATTTGTATGGCCGGGGTGTGATATAGCTATAGGGTTATTGTATGGCCGGGGGTGTAATATAGCTATAGTGTATTTGTATGGCCGGGGGTGGGATATAGCTATAGGGTTATTGTATGGCCGGGGGTGGGATATAGCTATAGGGTTATTGTATGGCCGGGGGTGTGATATAGCTATAGGGTATTAGTATGGCTGGGGGTGTGATATAGCTATAGGGTATTTGTATGGCTGGGGGTGTGATATAGCTATAGGGTTATTGTATGGCTGGGGGTGTGATATAGCTATAGGGTTATTGTATGGCTGGGGGTGTGATATAGCTATAGGGTATTTGTATGGCCGGGGGTGTGATATAGCTATAGGGTATTTCTATGGCCGGGGGTGTGATATAGCTATAGGGTATTTGTATGGCCGGGGTGTGATATAGCTATAGGGTATTTGTATGGCCGGGGTGTGATATAGCTATAGGGTATTTGTATGGCCGGGGTGTGATATAGCTATAGGGTATTTGTATGGCCGGGGGTGTGATATAGCTATAGGGTATTTGTATGGCCGGGGGGGTGATATAGCTGTAGTGTATTTGTATGGCCTGGAATGGGATATAGCTATAGTGTATTTGTATGGCCTGGGATGGGATACAGCTATAGGGTTATTGTATGGCCGGGGGTGTGATATAGCTATAGGGTATTTGTATGGCTGGGGGGTGATATAGCTATAGGGTATTTGTATGGCCTGGGATGGGATATAGCTATAGGGTATTTGTATGGCCGGGGTGTGATATAGCTATAGGGTTGTTGTGTGGCTGGGGGTGTGATATAGCTATAGGGTATTTGTATGGCTTGGGCTTTATATTGAAGCTAATGGTTTTGTAGATTTGCTGACATGACGAGAAATATTTTGTTCCTGTTTATGAAGGAACTTCCATTGTTGGGTTGAAGCCTGGATGAACCGCCTTGACCTCCCTGAAGGATACGATGGCTGGCAGGTCGTTGATCCGACTCCTCAAGAGAAAAGTGATGGTGGGAATCTGACTTCTCTTCTGTGTTTTCACTGATACGTTCCTTCGTTCCTTTTCCTTATCTTAAAGGGAACCTGATATCACTTTCATGCCATCTACACTACGAGTCATTGGGTCGGCCCCCGGTGGCTTCTCCGCACCCCACCAGCCAGGATTACTACATCTCTCCCTGTACTATACAGAGAAAGATCTATCAACCGAGGCCGATGAGGCAGAAAGAAGCCACCGGGGACGACATGGTAGTGCCAACAGGTTCCTAATGTAGGTTCCCAATATTAGGACTTATTCCATGATTACTAACATGATACGGTTTATAAGCCACTGGGATCCAAGAAGTAGTGTACATAGCAAAGAGAGGAGGCCGCGAAGCAAAGATCAGACGGGGCCCCTATTATGGGTTTGTCCAGAAAGGCGGGGGGCCCTTGTCGTCTCTCCACCCTTGGACCCATCTCCCATCTCTTTCATGAGTCCTGTACAGGTTATTGTCATTCTATAGCACAAGGATTCGGAATCACCAGCAGAGGTTCTCTCCACGGCCGTATTACCCTATATAATTGGTCTCTATGGCTCCAATAACCAGGAAAGCCATGCCGGATGAGAAGACCCCTGCGATACTCTGCAGATCTCTCATATCGTTTAGCCTGGATGGTCTGTTCTCTTGCAGGTGTGTACTGCTGTGGTCCCGCTCCTGTTCTGGCCGTCAAGGAGGGAGACCTTGCTATAAACTACGACGTCCCATTTGTGTTTGCTGAGGTGAACGCGGACGTGGTTTACTATGTGGAGCAGAAGGATGGCACCGTCAGGCAGACAAAGTACACGTCACAGGTCGGACAGAAAATCAGCACCAAAGCGGTGGGAAACGACGGCCGGGAAGACATTACACACAACTACAAGTACCCTGAGGGTGAGTGGCAGGAGAATATACTGTATATTGTGTTCCTTCTATCAGTATAGGGCAGGTAACTGCTCAACAACCACTCAGGACTGGGGGTCAGTCTGTGTCATTGAGGAGACGTATAGACTCTAACAGAGGCCATGCAATGCTCCATGGGAGATAAATATGCAAATGAGCTCTCCACCATATATAAAAGAGCCTGCCCCCTGCTGCCACCTATGGGAAGTGACAGTGAGTGTGGCCCCCCCATAGGGGCAGCAGAGTGCCAGCTCTTTTGGTAGAGAGCTAGTTTGCATATTTTGGATGCAGATATATATATATACCCATACTATGTGACGTCACATTGCAGAATTCTAGTGGAGAATCTAATACGTCACTATATGGTGGTGCAGGCAGTGCCCCAGGCTGTGGAGTCCATCTCTATATGCTGCTCTATAGGTGGATGGAACCTTGGGGTAAATTCACACATTATTGGACAACCATAGGTTAATCTGACCGGATTTATCAAAGACCAAACCCCCAGATGTCTACTAGTGATGAGCGAATAGTGAGATATTCGAACATTCGCTATTCGTACGAATATCCCGCGAATATTTGAATATTCGATCGAATATTTGATCCCAATAAAGTCTATGGGAACAAGTATTCGATTAGTGAAAAACATCTATTTGACCATTTGGAGGGTGAAACCGGAAGCTGGGGGATTTGAACGCTTATCGAATATTCGCGGGATGTTCGTACGAATATCAAATATTCGAATATCTCACTATTCGATCGACTATCTATTCGATTGAACAGTATTCGCTCATCACTAATGTCTACCAATAATGTGCCAAAGATGCCCCCAGGACCCCGACTCATTAGCCCTATTATCATCAATGGCGCCAATCCTCATCCATGCAGATCCACATAAATGAATTTTTATTTTTTCCATAATACGGTGAATACTGTGTGTGATGTGGAGCCCCAGAATCCCGTCCATCAGATCGGGAGCCCCAGAATCCCGTCCATCAGATCGGGAGCCCCAGAATCCCGTCCATCAGATCGGGAGCCCCAGAATCCCGTCCATCAGATCGGGGGCCCCATAATCCCTTCCATCAGATCGGGGGCCCCAGAATCCCGTCCATCAGATCGGGAGCCCCAGAATCCCATCCATCAGATCGGGGGCCCCAGAATCCCGTCCATCAGATCGGGAGCCCCAGAATCCCGTCCATCAGAACGGGGGCCCCACAATCCCTTCCATCAGATCGGGGGCCCCAGAATCCCGTCCATCAGAACGGGGGCCCCACAATCCCGTCCATCAGATCGGGAGCCCCAGAATCCCGTCCATCAGATCAGGAGCCCCAGAATTCCGTCCATCAGATCGGGGGCCCCACAATCCCGTCCATCAGATCGGGGGCCCCATGATCCCGTCTGTCAGATCGGGGGCCCCACAATCCCATCCATCAGATCGGGGGCCCCAGAATCTCATCCATCAGATCAGGAGCCAGACTATACGAATCTTAAATGTGTGAACAGGGCCCCATAGTAACACGACAAATGTCCTCCCAGATATCACCTCCTCCCAGATATCACCTCCTCCCAGATATCACCTCCTCCCAGATATGACGTCCTCCCAGATATGACGTCCTCCCAGATATGACGTCCTCCAAATATGACGTCCTGCCAGATATCACGTCGTCCAAATATGACGTCCTCCCAGATATCACGTCCTCCCGGATATGACGTCCTCCCAGATATCACGTCCTCCCAGATATCACGTCCTCCCAGATATCACGTCCTCCCAGATATCACCTTCTCCCAGATATGACGTCCTCCCAGATATCACCTCCTCCCAGATATCACCTCTTCCCAGATATCACCTCTTCCCAGATATGACGTCCTCCTGCAGATATCACCTCCTGCAGATATCACCTCCTCCCAGATATCACCTCCTCCCAGATATCACCTCCTCCCAGATATCACCTCCTCCCAGATATCACGTCCTGCCAGATATGACGTCCTCCCAGATATGACCTCCTGCAGATATCACCTCCTCCCAGATATCCCGTCCTCCCAGATATCACCTCCTCCCAGATATCACCTCCTGCAGATATCACCTCCTCCCAGATATCACCTCCTCCCAGATATCACCTCCTCCCGGATATCACGTCCTCCCGGATATCCCGTCCTCCCGGATATCACGTCCTGCCAGATATCACCTTCTCCCAGATATGACGTCCTCCCGGATATCACGTCCTCCCGGATATCACGTCCTCCCAGATATCACGTCCTCCCAGATATCACGTCCTCCCAGATATCACCTCCTGCAGATATCACGTCCTCCCAGATATCACCTCCTGCAGATATCACCTCCTCCCAGATATCACCTCCTCCCAGATATCACCTCCTCCCGGATATCACGTCCTCCCGGATATCACCTCCTCCCAGATATCACGTCCTCCCAGATATCACGTCCTCCCAGATATCACCTCCTGCAGATATCACCTCCTCCCAGATATCACCTCCTCCCAGATATCACCTCCTCCCGGATATCACGTCCTCCCGAATATCACGTCCTGCCAGATATCACCTCCTCCCAGATATCACCTCCTGCAGATATCACCTCCTCCCGGATATCACGTCCTCCTGCAGATATCACCTCCTTCCAGATATCACGTCCTCCCAGATATCACCTCCTCCCAGATATCACCTCCTCCCGGATATCACGTCCTCCCGGATATCCCGTCCTCCCGGATATCACGTCCTGCCAGATATCACCTTCTCCCAGATATGACGTCCTCCCGGATATCACGTCCTCCCGGATATCACGTCCTCCCGGATATCACGTCCTCCCAGATATCACGTCCTCCCAGATATCACGTCCTCCCAGATATCACGTCCTCCCAGATATCACGTCCTCCCAGATATCACGTCCTCCCAGATATCACGTCCTCCCAGATATCACGTCCTCCTGCAGATATCACCTCCTCCCGGATATCACGTCCTCCCAGATATCACCTCCTGCAGATATCACGTCCTCCCAGATATCACGTCCTCCCAGATATCACCTCCTCCCAGATATCACCTCCTCCCAGATATCACCTCCTCCTAGATATCACGTCCTCCCGGATATCACGTCCTCCCAGATATCACGTCCTCCCGGATATCACCTCCTCCCAGATATCACGTCCTCCCAGATATCACGTCCTCCCGGATATCACGTCCTCCCAGATATCACGTCCTCCCAGATATCACGTCCTCCCAGATATCTGCTCTATTCCTCCTCCTTGTTGTATAACAGATCTTCTTAGCACCTCAGATGTCTCCCGGAGCCGCAGTCGCTTATTATTTATTTGGCGGAGTAAACGCCTCCAGCCCATCAGATTTCATTGTTTTAATATCCTGGATGATGAATATTGGAAACAAAACTTCATTTAGTCTTAATGATGTGTGAAAAACAATTATTTGTATTGTTCATCGCATCTGAGGATAAAGATTTTTTTTGTTGGCGAAGGAACATTGTTCTATTTTAGATTTACTTACTGGTTCAGTCGCGTCCGATATGCCGCAGAGCTGAATGACATAGCGATATGGTGTCTGTGCAGTGTCACACCGCGCTCCTCGTAACACTGACAAGTCGGCTGTCAGACTGTAATTCCTGGAATTAATGTCTGTCTGATCGGAGGTCTTCGCACCGTTGGTTGGTGGTTGTGGTCCCCTGTGGGTGACTACACGGCCCAGTCCCAGAAAGATCTCATTCCACCTTAATCTGACACCACCCCATTCCTTCCTTACTAGACATATATTTGGTTGATTGTTTCCCTTCTCTTAATACCTTTGGTCCTTCAGGTTCAGAAGACGAGAGACGGGTCTTTGATAAAGCCAATCAGCAGGTTGTGGTTCCCCGCGTGCAGAGGGAGGACGCCCCCCACGCCATAGACATGAAGATTAAAGTGTCTGAGAAGATGGACAAGGGCAGCGACTTCGATGTGTTTGCGCTTATCAGGAACAACACAGCGGAGGATCGGGAGTGCCGGCTTCAGTTCTGCGCCCGTCCTACCAGCTACACGGGGGAGGTGGGACCCGAATGTGGGAAGAAGGACCTACCCAGCTTCAGTCTGGAGGCCAATGCAGGTAAAGATCCCAGATTATTTACTTTATTGTTGGTCTTTAGACTTCTTAGCTCTGTTCACACTGCCCGAAAGCAGGACAGAAGACCAGTCAGGCTCCAATGACTTATAATGGGACCAAACACGTTCCATCATGGCGTCCAAACCCTTCATGGGAAGAATAGCTCAGCAGATCTGGTGGCGGCTCTGATAGTAATGTGAACGTAGCCATAAAACCACATGATCTACAAGCTGTTACGGTGCAAAGACACACGGGGGACAATGAGAAGTTATCGAGTTTCTGGATAGGAAGATGTGGCGTAAAGGGGCCCGTTATGGCTGTCTTATCCATGAGTCACTGGGGTGGCCCCGGCAGCTTCTCCGTACCTCACCAGCTTTGAGATCTATTAAATGAGGCTGACAGGGCGAGGAGAAGACAGCAGGCAGCATGAAAGTGATAACTAACTCACCGATACAGCGGGGTGGGGGGGAAGCGGGGGTGGTTGGGGGGAGGCCGGGGGGGTCTCATTGAGGATCCTTGCCTATCAGCCACAGCAGAGTTGGACACCATTCCAGAGCCCACGGATCTCAATAGATATAGTGTAATTCTTCATCTGTCCTGTGGGGGTGCTGTAGAATAATTGAACACTTCTTCTGAGTTGCTCCACAGATCACTGAGGGTCCCGGCACCTGGATAAGCCATTATTATTATCGGCCTATTGTTATAAGTAGGTGGAGGAGGAGGATGATGGCCTGGAGGGGACGATGAGGGGCAGCAGATACAAGCCTCGTGTTATGAGTGGCATCACCGCTCATCCAGTCAGTGTAGTGATTGCTCCGTACTCGGTTTTACTTGTTGCGCAGTACGGGGGGTGGCGTTCCATCAATATTGTCCGTTCCGCTTTTTCTTTAAAAAAAAACAAGAAACTAAAGCGTTTTCATGGTAAGATTGTGGATGAGGAGGCGACTGTGCAGGAACATGGCTGGGCGCAGTCAGGAAGGGGGGTGTGCGAGGGAAAATCCCTTCCTCCAGCCGCCCCCGGATCAGTCTTCATGTAGTAGTTGATATATGGGTGGGATCTGCCTCCTCGCCTTCTATGGCCGCGCTGCTCACCAGGCACAGAAATCCTCGTTTCTTCTTATTTTGGTATTCTGTCTCTTCGCTTCTGCGGAAAGTGGAACAGTCAGTCAGCCGCTATATCTGTCATAGGGGGGTTGGACGCTGCCCTCCAGATATATACAGTCACAACGGTTCCTATAGGATCTGTTCTAGTCTGGTGTATAGTATATACTCTGGTATGTAGTATATAGTCTGGTATATAGTATATATAGTCTGGTGTATAGTCTAGTACATAGTATATAGTCTGGTGTATAGTATATATAGTCTGGTATGTAGTATATAGTCTGGTATATAATCTGGTATATAGTATATATAGTCTGGTATATAGTCTAGTACATGGTATATAGTCTGGTGTATAGTATATAGTCTGGTATGTAGTATATAGTCTGGTATATAGTATATATAGTCTGGTGTATAGTCTAGTACATAGTATATAGTCTGGTGTATAGTGTATAGTCTGGTATGTAGTATATAATCTGGTATATAGTATATATAGTCTGGTATATAGTCTAGTACATGGTATATAGTCTGGTGTATAGTATATAGTCTGGTATATAATCTGGTACGTAGTATATAGTCTGGTATATAGTTTAGTACATGGTATATAGTCCGGTGTATAGTATATATAGTCTGGTATGTAGTATATAGTCTAGTGTATAGTATATATAGTCTGGTATGTAGTATATATAGTCTAATACATAGTATGTAGTCTGGTATATAGTATATATAGTCTGGTATGTAGTATATATAGTCTGGTATGTAGTATATATAGTCTGGTGTATAGTATATATAGTCTGGTGTATAGTATATATAGTCTGGTATATAGTATATATAGTCTGGTATGTAGTATATATAGTCTGGTATGTAGTATATAGTCTGGTGTATAGTATATATAGTCTGGTGTATAGTATATATAGTCTGGTATGTAGTATATATAGTCTGGTATGTAGTATATATAGTCTGGTATGTAGTATATAGTCTGGTGTATAGTATATATAGTCTGGTATATAGTATATATAGTCTGGTGTATAGTATATATAGTCTGGTGTATAGTATATATAGTCTGGTATGTAGTATATATAGTCTAGTACATAGTATGTAGTCTGGTATATAGTATATATACTCTGGTATGTAGTATATAGTCTGGTGTATAGTATATATAGTCTGGTATGTAGTATATATAGTCTAGTTCACAGTATGTAGTCTGGTATATAGTATATATAGTCTGGTGTATATACTCTGATATAGAGGGATCATTGGCTCCTTTGATGGATGGTAACAAAGAGCGTCTCCCTTCCTGGAGGACCCGTCCTGTCCTGCACCATGGACACTGTAATACTTTGTATCTCCTGTGGTGGCGCTGCAGAGAAGCTGATCACAGCTGATCCAGAGACGCTCTTTGGTCCCTTATTGTAAAGCTGCAGATATCGTTCAGCCCACAGTTGTCTTCCCCAATCCGGCATAGACATGTGCACTGCGAGAAAGCTGCTGCCGACATCCCTGGTGGCGGCTTATCCGCCAGAGAACAAAGGATAGGGCATATGGAAGTTAGCAGCCCGGCATTTCTCTTTCCAAACATCGGCCATCGGGGAGGCAGGAGGTCACCATATACACCAGAACGGAATTTGGTCGCTGTTCGTCTAATCTGTGTGGCCAGCTTAAAGGGGTAGTTCAGTAAATAAAATTCTTTTAAATCAACTGGTGCCAGAGATTGTCAGAGATTTGTAATTACTTCTATTAGAAAATCTTCCAGTAATTATCATCTGCTGTATGTCCTGCAGGAAGTGGTGTATTCTCTCCAGTCTGACACAGTGCTCTCTGCTGCCACCTCTGTCCATGTCAGGAACTGTCCAGAGCAGGAAAGGTTTTCTATGGGGATTTGCTGCTGCTCTGGACAGTTCCTGACATGGACAGAGGTGGCAGCAGAGAGCACTGTGTCAGACTGGAGAGAATACACCACTTCCTGCAGGACATACAGCAGCTGATAAGTACTGGAAGACTAGGGAGAATGCACCACTTCCTGCAGGACATACAGCAGTTGATAAGTACTGGAAGACTGTAGATTGTAATATAGAAGTAAATTACAAATCTGTATAACTTTCTGACACCAGTTGATTTTTAACCTTTTTTCTTTTTTTGCTGAACTTCCCCTTTAACATGTAGGGACTGTGCACATGGGAGTTCACCTTTAAGGAAAGCTCTTATTATTGACAATGGAGGGAATAAAGACAGATGAGGCAGACATCACAGGAGGACGTTGTACACCGGACACTATAGATAAAAGTTGTGTGAAGGTGACAGAATGCAGCAGTTTAACCTTCAGGCAACTTTGTATCCCATCCCTGTATCCATTCCCTGTGTCCCGTCCCTGTATCCCGTCCCTGTATCCAATCCCTGTGTCCCGTCCCTGTATCCCGTCCCTGTATCCAATCCCTGTGTCCCGTCCCTGTATCCCGTCCCTGTATCCATTCCCTGTGTCCCGTCCCTGTATCCCATCCCTGTATCCAATCCCTGTGTCCCGTCCCTGTATCCAATCCCTGTATCCCGTCCCTGTGTCCCGTCCCTGTATCCAATCCCTGTGTCCCGTCCCTGTATCCCATCCGTGTCCCGTCCCTGTATCCCGTCCCTGTATCCAATCCCTGTGTCCCGTCCCTGTATCCTGTCCCTGTATCCAATCCCTGTGTCCCGTCCCTGTATCCAATCCCTGTGTCCCGTCCCTGTATCCAATCCCCGTATCCAGTCCCCGTCTCCCATCCCCGTATTCTGTCCCCGTGTCCCGTCGCTGTATCCCATCCGTGTCCCATCCCTGTTTCCCATCCGTGTCCCGTCCCTGTATCCAATCCCTGTGTACCGTCCCTGTATCCAATCCCTGTGTACCGTCCCTGTATCCATTCCCCGTGTCCCGTCCCTGTATCCCGTCCCTGTATCCATTTTCTGTGTCCCGTCCCTGTATCCTGTCCCTGTGTCCCATCCCTGTATCCATTCCCTGTGTCCCGTCCCTGTATCCCGTCCCTGTATCCATTTTCTGTGTCCCGTCCCCATGTCCCGTCCCTGTATCCTGTCCCTGTGTCCCATCCGTGTCCCGTCCCTGTATCCTGTCCCTGTTTCCCGTCCCTGTATCCCGTCCCTGTATCCCATCCGTGTCCCGTCCCTGTATCCTGTCCCTGTGTCCCGTCCCTGTATCCTGTCCCTGTGTCCCATCCGTGTCCCGTCCCTGTATCCTGTCCCTGTTTCCCGTCCCTGTATCCCATCCGTGTCCCGTCCCTGTATCCCGTCCCTGTGTCCCGTCCCTGTATCCTGTCCCTGTGTCCCGTCCCTGTGTCCCGTCCCTGTATCCTGTCCCTGTATCCCATCCGTGTCCCGTCCCTGTATCCCGTCCCTGTATCCAATCCCTGTGTACCGTCCCTGTATTCCGTCCCTGTATCCAATCCCTGTGTACCGTCCCTGTATCCCGTCCCTGTATCCATTCCCTGTGTCCCGTCCCTGTATCCCGTCCCTGTATCCCATCCCTGTATCCCATCCCCGTGTCCCGTCCCCGTGTCCCGTCCCTGTATCCTGTCCCTGTATCCATTTTCTGTGTCCCGTCCCTGTATCCCGTCCCTGTATCCATTCCCTGTATCCATTCCCTGTGTCCCGTCCCTGTATCCCGTCCCCGTGTCCCGTCCCTGTATCCTGTCCCTGTATCCATTTTCTGTGTCCCGTCCCTGTATCCTGTCCCTGTGTCCCATCCCTGTATCCATTTGCTGTATCCCGTCCCCGTGTCCCGTCCATGTGTCCCGTCCCTGTATCCCGTCCCTGTATCCCGTCCCCGTGTCCCGTCCCTGTATCCAATCCCTGTGTACCGTCCCTGTATCCAATCCCTGTGTACCGTCCCTGTATCCATTCCCTGTGTCCCGTCCCTGTATCCAATCCCTGTGTACTGTCCCTGTATCCAATCCCTGTGTACCGTCCCTGTATCCATTCCCCGTGTCCCGTCCCTGTATCCATTTGCTGTATCCCGTCCCCGTATCCCGTCCCCGTATCCCGTCCCTGTGTCCCGTCCATGTGTCCCGTCCCCGTGTCCCGTCCCTGTATCCAAGCAGAAGCAGCTCACCCTTATATATCTGAGGACGTCAGGCAGCAAAGACGAAGCTAAGACGCCAGTAACGTCCATATGTTACAGGAGAGGAGGGCGACCGCAGCCCTGGACATGCCTGAGTTGCTTCAGTCTCCTATAAGATATAGTAATGTCAGATATTGGCGGCCGTTGTTGTGTACGAGCTCCGGGGACATCGGATTTCTCCTGCGCCGCAGCGTCAATAAATCAATATTAAGCTTTTACTGCCGTATTATAGGGAGAGAGCGAGAGAGAGCAGCGACTGTGATGGAGCGAGGGATGAGGGTTCCGTACAGGTCTGTGGGGGGCGCCTCTCTGCACCCACCCACCCCCCCAAGCGTCCACTGGCCATCCATCACTGATCCGTCCTCTATAGTCACAGGGCTGAGCGGACTGAGGTTATAGGGGTTATTGTGAGGAGTGACCCCTCAGCCGGGCGGATCCCCGGACCCCTCTTGTGCTTGTAAAACTGAACTCTCATTATTTCTGGCATTACAATTCCCGAGGGGCTCGGCCTTGAACGTCACTTTTTACATTTTCCAAAACTTACAGCAGCGAAACACCCGCCCAGGAAGCTGCAATACGTAAGTGACACAGAGGGTAAAAGTAAAGTCCTGGGCTCCACACGTCCCAAACGCCCCAATGTCGGCCTCCCCTTCCCCCGCCCAGGAAGCTGCAATACGTAAGTGACACAGAGGGTAAAAGTAAAGTCCTGGGCTCCACACGTCCCAAACGCCCCAATGTCGGCCTCCCCTTCCCCCACCCAGGATGCTGCAGTATGTAAGTGACACAGAGGGTAAAAGTAAAGTCCTGGGCTCCGGACGTCCCAAACCCCCCAATGCCGGCCTCCCCTTCCCCCACCCAGGATGCTGCAGTATGTAAGTGACACAGAGGGTAAAAGTAAAGTCCTGGGCTCCGGACATCCCAAACCCCCCAATGCCGGCCTCCCCTTCCCCC